>NW_019384972.1:159696-189282 GCF_000671375.1 Centruroides sculpturatus | reverse complement strand
CCAGAAGTGATGTGTTGTATAGTTTCTGGCATGATGTGACATTTTCTGCATGTGTCATTTGTGAGTGTTGTATCTTTGAGTATGTGTTTTCTGTAGTTTTTAGTATTTATGACCTGATCCTGTATGGCAATTGTATAATACAGTAAAACATCATCGCCGACTCATGTCACGACAGGAGTGGTCGAATCTAGACCAATAGCGGATATTGCACAAACCGTTGAGTTTAAACGAGCAGTGGACATACTAAAAACCACCGTTCGATGCACCGCTCTGCAACGAAAAGAAGCTTAAGCAATGGCATTGTCAAACGGTGCACACTCGGTAAGTAATCCTACAATTTTTTGTTTATATGGATTATTCCCAAAAAATTATACGTGTTTTGGAAATGTTGAGTCAAATTAGTCTAGAATTGATTAATTTTATGGAAGAAAGCCTTTCAAACAGCCATAGTCCCTAAACTGCTTACATGCTGGGCTGTGATTGGCTCATGTATTTAAGTGACTCGTACAACATGGAATTCATAAAACACAGAATGTATCTATCATGTTATAGGGGGTCTGCTGTATTATTTAAATATAAAATAGCTTTCAAATTAAAACAAACAACAAAATAGAAAAATACACTTTATATCTGGTATAGGAATTCAAATTTGGAAAAAATAAACACAACAACTTTAAAAGTAGTATCTATAATTGAATAAACACTTCAAATTTTGATTTGATAAATGATTAATTAAAGGTAACCCTCGTACAACTTGGTACTTCTTTAACATGATTTCACTTTAACACCATTTGAAAATTGGGGATATCCCATGTACAATACAACTTTCAGTTTCAATTTAACAGTTTTGGAAATCCTCTGAACAAAATTTCACAACTTTTAGATGTAAACTTCGTTATTTGATATTTTTTTTATTAGAGTAAGAATGTGTGTTCTCTTAAATTTGACCATGGATTTTAGAATATTGGAATTTTAAAATTATTTTGTGCTTTTTGTCAGGTTTACTCTAATGAAAACTGATAAGACAAGGAAGAAAAAATTTGCACCAACTTTCCTATCAACCAGGTGTCATTGTCGTTGATTTCAAACTTTACCCTTTAAGACTGTCCTGTGTTTTCTTTTTATAGATTAATCTTTATATTTAGTAAAGTTTATTTAAACATCTTTAGGTAAGTGCTATTTAAGTTTTTTTTTAACTGTAAGTAAGCAATCATTCGTAAAATGATGAACGAAATACGGTGCTATCTTGGTTCTTGAACAATTCAGTTTTCGAACACAAATTATGGGAAAAAATTACTCAGTGCTCGACCGAACAAACATGACCTGCTACAACAAATTTTCAATTAATAACATATTTTTATTTTGTCATCCATAAAAATTTTTATGGATAAAAATAAAAAATATGAAAATCTTCTGATATTTCTGATCAAGATCAACAAAAAAGCTGAGATGACAACGATGCTTTGCAAAAAGAAACACCCTCGTTTAAATAAAATTAATATTAATGTGTAATACAGTACTTTTAATTTTGATTGTTAATTAATTATTAATTGGAAATAAATTATCAACTGCTTCCATAAACACATTTCTCTTAGTAATGAAAAAAGAATAGTATACTTTTGCTAACTTCTGGAATGTAACCCCATGTTTTGCATTAGTCCTTCATTTCATATAGAATAGATTTGCATAACACGACACTTTCATAATGTAACTACCATCTTATACTGCAGTGTTTCTCAACAGGGGCGATATCGCCCTCATGTGGGCATTTTTCCATGTTGAGGGGGGCGATTAGTAACAATTTATATTTTGGGGGCGAAAAACAATTTTCTGGACGATATAGTAAAGCATTATATTAAGAATAATTAGATATTTTATTCGTTATATCGTACAATAATTAAACAAATAACGTTATACTAGTCACTAGTCTATTCAATGCAGTACGAATTTGGCGTTAGTCTTGGTCCTGGCATCGGAATTTTGAAGTGAAGGGGGCGATAATAGGTAATGGTTTTATTGAAGGGGCGATACTACGTTGAAGGGGGCAATGATTCTTTAGAGGTTGAGAAACACTGTTATACTGTTATATTGCATTTAAGATATACTGTAATACTGTATAATTATAAATATAAATATGTTTCACATTTTTGACTCATTTCAATTTTATTTCTGTTAGATAATTGAATGAATTTCACAATATATTCTCTTACTGTAATCAAATTTCATATAAAATAAAGGAAAAATATCTAAATACCATATCCATAATTAACAATTGTTCTAATTTTGTCAATAAATTATAATTGCACAACTTCATATACTTGTTTATAGCAGAAAAAAGGGATATAAATTATTCAAATTTATAATATTGTATTTTTATAAACACTATTAATTATTCAAATAAGAATCTAGTATATATTGATTTTATAGCATCAATATATTGACTTTGTAAAAAAGAAATACAGAATCTTCTTTTTACAAAAATAATGAAAATAAATAAAAGAAACCCATCTATCCTTGGAATACATCTCATATTATATATAATAATCTCAAAATTTACTTATAAAAATAAGTACATTAATAATGATATTCAATATCCAATTATACAATTTTACATTTTACGATTTCCAAAATAATTAAATAACATTTTTTTAAACAATTTTTTATAAAGTATTTATTATATAAAACTAAAAAAATCATATAATTTTTCTGAAAAGTCTTTAGATCATTATGATAACAAATAAAATAACATTTTATATAATGTATAAACCATTAATCAAAGAACATTGGATCACTTTAATGTATTCTAGAAAAAAAGTATTCTAGAAAAAATTTGTAATTTGCTCAGTTTTCAGAATAATATGAAAAAATACCACATGAATATTTATGTTTGTTGGTTTTTAACAATAACTGTTATTTAAGAAATATTTGTAGTGAAGCAATATAGTGTTGTATTTAATTTATCTGCACAGGGAAAAAATTACCATATGCTAGTGGTTTTCCTCTGTAGAGCTTTAATAATTCAACTGTTTTTAACATTTTTTAAAACAACAAATTTCAAAATATTATGATGTAATTTAAATTTTACAAAACTTAGAAAATATATTAACATTATACAACACAGCATAAATAATAAATTTGTAGACTTATAATATTAAATATAAAATGACCGTAAATTTGTTTATAAATACCGTATAAATAAAACGTGCTTCGTTTTAAATGCAAATACAAAAAAAAATACTATAAAGATCTCAAAATAAAATTATTAAAAAATTCAGCAAAAATTTTTAAAAATATATTCAAATACTATTATTTTTTTCCACAAAGTACATATATTCTGTTTTTGTTATTCATTCTAATTATTCTTGATGATATTTATTAATAATTTTTGTTATTTGAATTGTAATTTAAATTTTATAAATTTAAAATAATTCTTTAATCTAGAATTGAAAATAACGCTAATTATTTATTATTATTTTTTTAGTAAATTATATGAACCTAATTTTAATTTGAGTATACAGTTATCATTAATCTTCATTCTCCCACACAAATATAAAACTATTATCTTAGAATTCAAAATTTTATCAAATACAGTTATTCAGTTCTTTTAATTTACTTTTACTTAATAAAAAGTTTATAATTTATATAAAGTAAAATTTTGAACAGCTTACTTCTTAGGCTCTATAATTTAATAATAAAGATTTTATCAAATAAGTCAAACAAAATATAGGGCCTATATAATACAAATATATGACCTTATTTTGAAAATTGATAATTATATAAGTAGGTTTAATAAAACTTTTAAGAATAATAAGAATAAAAATTCCTTATTATATGAATATAGATACTAAATATTAATATATATTATAGTTAAATGTAAATTACTATATATGCAGAGGAGTTTGTGCAGACTTATACTTTGCACAGATTGAATAGTATTATTTATATATTTAAATCGATTAAACATATAAAACATTGATAATATTCTAGAAGATAATTTATAAGTTTCTATATTTAAAACTCTATCAATTTATAGAGAAGAAAAATTTGAAAATTGAATATTTTATATTAAAATTTGACCATCTTAAAAACTAGGAACTTTCTTTTATTACTCATATTATTAAAAAAAAAAAAAAATCTAGAAATGCAATAAGTTTTAATATTTAAAATTCTCACGCTTAAAATTATAGATAAATATATGTTTCAACTATATCAAATATTTTGAAAATAAAACATGTGGAAAAAATGTGATATTATTGCATCATTCCTACAATGCACAATATATATATATATATCAATAAAATATTTTTATTTAAACATAATTGATAACAAACTCAAAATGTAAATATTAGAAGTTTTTATCTGTTGCAAAAATCTATTTTAAATTCAATTGGAATTAGCTAATGTTTATCCTAAAAGTTTCACATAATTATAACCTTAAATATGACCTAAAACACATTCAAGATAGAAAAAAAAAGGAGGAAAAAGAAAAAATATTTAGGTAGTAGAAATTAGATTCATTACATGAAGATAATCTTCAATTTATTTGAAGAAATAAGGCTTAATTTATTCTGCAATAATAATTCTGTTCAAAAATATACATTGCAAAATATATTATTCATTAATGAATAAAATACTGCAGTTACATAATGGGATATTTGAGACATTTTGGATGTTCAAAACTCTTAAGTGTGACGAGAAACGAGGCCAAACGAACTCTTAACTGGATCTACCAGTTCTGCCTAGAGTGGATGACAGAAAACCATTTGCAGTATACAGAACTACATACAGTATAGGAAAAAAAAACAAAGTTCTCCACAGGAGTGGTAACTAGAGAAAAATATTTTTTTACAATAATCTTATAAATGGAAAAAAAATTAAAGTATTCCCACAAAACAAAGGGTATATTGTTTAATGTAGTCCAGTAAACAAAACTAAAAGAAAAAGCGGAGTGAAAATTTTTCAATTAATATAATTAGGGTAGAACTGAAATATACATTAAAATGTCAATAAATAAAATATAACGTAAACATATTTAATTAAAAGTCAATATTTTCATTCCGTTTAAAGACGGAAGTATGTACAATGTTTATGTTCATTTTGTAACAATAATAATAGTAATAGCTGAAAACATTTGCATTCAGAAAGTAACTGCAAACACCTGCGAACACTACGTGACACAGTCATATTATAACTATTATTCGCTAATAAATGTCAATTCTTGACTGTCATTCGTCACGGAAACATTATGAAGGAATTTCACTGTTTAGTGGCATCATTTGTTGATAAATAGCGATACATTTATAAATTTCTTTTGCTTTTTCTTACAATTAATTACTTAAAAACAGAATGAAAAAAATAATTTACGCGTAAAATTATCCGCGTGATATATTTAATCATGATAAAGTTTCAATTACTTTTATCGCAGTGTGAATATCAGTAATTAATTTAAAACGATTTCAAATCTATTTTAATTTGTATAAATATAAAATGCAACGATGAAGGATAACTCGAAATAACATTAAGTTAAATTACTGGAAAAAACTGACCGTCAAAATATTTTCAAAGTCGCTAAGTTGTTTCATCCCCTCCCGTTAGTAGTCTACCCTCCCCAAAAGATGCGACCTCAGCAAGAATGGGTGAGTCCAGTCAGCCTCGGGCCGAAGGTACCACCACAAAGGGAGAGCTGTTGTACTGTCAGACGTGATTAATTCCGGATCTAAAAGGCAGTGCCAGCCAATCAGCTTCTGCCATTCAGCACAACTCCCAGCTGTCAGCTGTGGCTCACTTTTTGCCTCCAAAATTTAAATTTCCTGACGACAGACCACTAGTACGACCTGCCAGACACGTGGCTTTCAGGTGACCCTCCTCCTTAAAACGAAACAGTTCCTCCCACTTTTCCGAAATCTCATCATCAAATCAATGCTTATAACGATGCAGAATACGACGAGTTATTCTAATTTTGAATTACATCAACAAAATCAAGCCTTTAATATAACACAACTTTTACAGTTTTAAAAATTTTGCTGGAAATACATTAATTTACATTTACTCCTTTCGTGAAAAAAAATTAAATGGCACAAATTTTGTAGTAATAATACGTTACAGACCGTTTATAACAGTCCGTAGAGAAAAAAGTGACAGAAACCTCTACAATTGCGTCATTATTAGAAAAGAGAAAGGTGGTCGAGGCATTTTTCCACGTTATATTAATGTATTATGTAGGAAATTCCGTATTTATTAGGTTTTATCCACATGTTAGTATTGTTCGCGAGACGGAAAAATAAGGCGATTAGAGTGTCGAAATATGGGCTTTTAAAAAAGAATATTGTCAAAAATAAGAATGTAAGAATTAGCGAGTGACTTACCTGACTCCTATACATGGTGGCAGGCATTGGCTGAGAATAATTTCCAGGTCCTGCAGTTCGATTTCCCCAAGAATTGCTAGGAGGATATTGAGACGATGCCGGATTGAGATCACTGATTCCACCCTTAGATAAACTCGGATTATTACTATATTCGCTAAAACTATTATGATATCGTTGAGTTGGATTTGGTGACTGTAGTAATAAGTTTAGAGTTGGTGTTGGCCCGCCCTGTTGGCTTATAGTCTGGCCAGACATAATACGTTGTCCTTGATTGGGATTGATAGCGGCCATACCCGGCCTCTGAGGTGGACCCATATTTAAACCACGTGGATTAAATGTTTTCAACTGCTGCTGATTATATTGAGAATAAAGCTTGTTCTGTGTCGCATCCGATGCCGTAGCAGTTGTCTCCTGTCCGCCATGTTGGTCTGCCGTGTAGTTGCCACCACTAACTCTTCGTTCGCAACCAGCATATCCAGTATTTGAGGAATGATTAAAATTCTCCGGCGTATTTCTATAATCTTCATTGCCACCGTCCCTGCTATTCTGATTATAATTAGGAAAATCGGAACTCATTCTCTGCCTATCTATACTCGAAGCGTACATAACCTTCTCGACAACAGCGCTGTTATTCAGCTGATGTGTGCCACCATCTTGAAAGCTATCCATTTTCATTTCTCTCGATTTATTTCCGTTACTATTAGCGGTAGACTTAATAGTGTTTTTCATAGTGACATTACCTGAGGAGTCGTCCGAACTCAAGTCTTCGACGGGCGTACCATTTCGCAGACCTCCGGTATCTTCGGAAGTTTTTTGTTCCTTGCAGTGCGCTGGTACTGCTGCCATGCTGGTGTTATGTCACCACCCAGTGTATAAAATCGTCACCCCGTCCGTATCGATAACAACACATAAAACGGCATCATCGACGATGCACAAGAGGTCACCACGTGCACTGTTGACGGCGATCCCTCACCTCTTATCAACAGCACACACCATTATTTCACCAACTTCCAAACCTGGAACGACTGCGCGCAGTACGGTCACCACCACAGAAAAAAATATCCATTTCTAAATCATTCGCTTTCATAATCCCTAACAATTTCTTTCGTTTACGCTTCGTACATACGCTCTATCCAAACTTTTATAACTTATCGATCCAAATTATTAAATCAACGACACCAATAACTGTACCAGGTAAACGTCACTATGTCGGACCTCTTTCCCGGCATTAGCTACTATCGGCGGACGATTACAAATATCCTGAGCAGTGAAATGCCCCGGTACCGATTTCGTTGTAATCCGGCTCGGCTGTTTTAGGATACCGGCTTTTCCTGCCACGAACCTTGGCTAATAACCTTGCGATTGCAAAATCCACGTTCTTACGTCGCTTACCTTAAATACCTATCGATTAACCGTATTATATACGTTTATAATTAACTCTTTCAATTATGCATAAAAACACCATCGTAAAATTTGTTAAACTAATTTCTATTGGCTTCTATCCATGCTCAATTGACTCGGCGTGCCCTTGCATAATATCTAACAAATCAATGTTTTTTGATGTCGATGACGTAACAATGCATTTCTGTTATATTTGATTAAAGTTTTGGCGGAATGATAAAAGGGGCGGCGCTTAATGTCTTTTTCTGGTCAACTTGACCAAAAAAGGCAAGTGACTCGTTTTTTCATAAAATTCACTCGATCGTCATTACGCCTTTTTTTAAATAAATAAATAAAAAATTATCGAGGAAAGGTTAAATTGTCTCGCTCTTTATTTATTTAAAAACGCTATAAAAAACAACCTTGAAAAAGTTTACNAATCTTTTGTACCATCACATCCTCCAATAGCATAAACTTTATTCGAAACAACAGCAATATTAAATCTTCCACGAGGAATATTCATTGCTTGAAGTAAAGACCATGTATTTTTTTCTAGATCATACAATTCAACAGTTCTCAAGCATTCTACACGATTATATCCACCTTTAAAAATATATATGAGATGATAAACATGATAAATCTTCAAATCTCACTTTTTATTTACTTTATAATACTTACCACACACAAGTAATTTTCCTTCTAATTCAGCTGTTCCACCAGCACATCTTGCAGAACTCATTGGTGGAAGTAAAGAATATGTATCAGCCTTTTCAACTGATGTATTTCTTGAAGTAGGTGGGCTACTACAAGGAGTGTTGAGACGTTGAACAACTGATAAAACAATCAACTTACTAGCTACAACAGCTAAACCAGTAATCACATGTTCTGTAAAGTAATTTATAAATTAAAAAATTGTAATTTTTTATTATTTTTAAAATAAAAAGTAAGATATAAGATAATTAAAAAAATACAAAGCTTACCACCATTTTGAACAGTTGCAATAACTTTCCAATCCTTCTCTTCTCTATTTTCTAGATCAGATGGTGAGCCAATTATAATTTCATCTTTAGTGTATAAAAATTCTGCTGGTTTTGCTGGAATAGGAATGGATTTTTTACTTCCAGCTCTATGCATTGTTGGTGATATCTTACGTGACATTTTCTTATAGTCTTGAATCAATTCAGAATCTTTACTATCACCAGTTTCAATATCACTGCAGTCATGAAGTGTGTGATCCAGATTTAAATACAACATATGAACCTAGAATTTAAAGTTTATCACTTTACAAATAGTCAACAGTAATTAATAAATTTCTATTTTTTTGCCCAGAAGCAGTTGAGTATCATCACACTGCTCTGGGGACCAAAATAGAATCCAAGCAGTCAAGCTCCAAGAATAAGTTGGAAGTCCCATTCCTTGCACTACCTGGACCTCATTGTAACCTGGCTGAACCCATAATAGGCCTGATAAAAAGCCCATGTAATGAAAGGAATAAAAATAAACAATCATTTATAAGTAATTAATAAATTTCAATTACCTTTTCACTTAATCTTGAAATGCTAAAATTTTCTCCAGTTTCAAACATTTGCTTTATCCAATCCAAAACCATGTTACATAAATGTTTGGTATTAGTGGCTTCTATTTCTTTGTTGCTGTTTTGAAGTAATTCTACTTGTACCAATGGCAAAGATCTCAATACCTTACTGTTAACAAGCTTATCCATCTATAAAGAAAACAAATTATTAAATAAAAAATTCCTTATGCCATATAATTTAAAACCAATAAATAGCAATTGTTAAGATAATAAAACTTTACTGCAGTCAAACCTCGATGTAGTGCCTTCCTAAACTGAGCCACCCTCATAAACCCCAATGAATACTCATAAACGAATCTTTCCCATAAATATTAATGGAGAGCCTATCAGTCAGTAACTGTGAGTTACTAAACATACAATTTTATCTCGCAAAAGACATTGTTATGGCAAAATTACTTGACTTTCAAACTCTCCTACTCTCATACTTATGGGTAGACTTCATTACTATACATAACACTGTAGTACTTCAGTTTAACGTCGCATTCGATCTATTACTAATTTCAGAAGCGAAAAAATGATGACACTAAATCGAAATTTGAATGTATATTTGTTAATTAAATTTGTTGGTGTTTACTCTTACAAGATTAATCATTTCTAATAGATGAAAGAATGNTACAGTCGTTATAAATGCAATTTTTGTAACTCAATATTAATATTTATTTCAGTTTTCTTAATTATAATGATAATTTAATCATAATTTTTATTTATATTTATTGTAATATTGTAGAATTGATTAAAGAAAAGAAGAATTTTAAATATAAGTTTTAGTTTAATTTGATTTTTAGAGATCAAACAAACCAAAAATGGCCAACATTCTAAATAATAGATTATATTTTTAAAGAAACTCTACACTGAAGAAATACTGTATAACTTAATTTAGAAAATTTATGAAAGTTACTTTATGGTCTACATTTTATTACACAAATTTTATTAAATACAATTAAATTACTTGAGATAAAATTATCAGCATAATTATTTATTTATAAGTACATTACACGTAACTTATGCAATTAGAAATATTTAATTTTTCTTCAAATTGCAGAAGTTACAAATTATTATTAGCTTATATTTTTATTAATTAAATAAAATCAAATGATAGATACAATTTTGTTAGTGTTTCTTTCGAAATAAATTAATATTTATTTATTAAGACAGAAATTTTTTATGAGATTTCAAAACGTGTACTAAATTAAACGTGAAAACCTTTAAAATAAAACATAACTTTTTATAAATACAATGGAATACAGAATAAATATTATTTTATAAATTTTACACTTTTTCATAGAAACCAATAATTTTAATTAGATTTCAAAAGGAAAAATTATTAAATAAAAAATTCCTTATGCCATATAATTTAAAACCAATAAATAGCAATTGTTAAGATAATAAAACTTTACTGCAGTCAAACCTCGATGTAGTGCCTTCCTAAACTGAGCCACCCTCATAAACCCCAATGAATACTCATAAACGAATCTTTCCCATAAATATTAATGGAGAGCCTATCAGTCAGTAACTGTGAGTTACTAAACATACAATTTTATCTCGCAAAAGACATTGTTATGGCAAAATTACTTGACTTTCAAACTCTCCTACTCTCATACTTATGGGTAGACTTCATTACTATACATAACACTGTAGTACTTCAGTTTAACGTCGCATTCGATCTATTACTAATTTCAGAAGCGAAAAAATGATGACACTAAATCGAAATTTGAATGTATATTTGTTAATTAAATTTGTTGGTGTTTACTCTTACAAGATTAATCATTTCTAATAGATGAAAGAATGTTTTCCATCTTACAATATTTAAATTAGATGTAGTCTATAAAAATTATTATTTTGTCTATTTTAAATTTTTTTTTAAAGTTCAAACTAGGCCTATAATATTAATGTTTAAGTTTTTCCATAATAAAGATTTTAATAAGTAAGAAAGTTAATACGATTACAATGTTTGAAAAGTAAATAGTATTAATTTTATATTACACTTAATTTAATAAAAATATTAAATAATTGTTAATAAAATTAAATTTATGAAAACTTTCGCATAAATTCTAAATATATTCTATTTAATATCTAAATAAATCCTATTCAGATTTGTTATGCAAGGATCTAATTTTATCAGCAACTTATATAAATACAAGAATTATTTAGTATTTCCACAAAAATATTATATCAATTGTAGTATTTAAGCCTAAGTATTAAAATATTTATTAGGCTATACAATAGTAAAAAATTTATGCTTTTTCTTGCGATAAATTTTAAAGTCGGCTTTGTATAAAAATAACTTTTCAAATTAATTTATGCAAAGTTTTTAATTATCAAAAATGAAAATAATTTGTCAATTTAGAATAAAATAAATAAATCTTTATAATTTTAAACTAAAATTTTTTTATAGTTTCTAATTTAGAACGAATATCTTGCAGAATATTTGTATTCGGTTGAGTTTGGTGTTTAAAATATTTTATTTTTCTTCTAACTTTTAATAATTAGTTTTTATTATACTGTGTCTTAAAAACTGAATAAGAGCAAATAAATTCAAAAATTTCATATAATAAACCATCAAAAAATAATATATATAGGCTAAGTTTTGCAAATCTGTATAAAACACGATTAGCCTATAGATTTCTGTGAATAGAATCAAAATTTCTATTACTAAGTTCAATAGTAATGGAAATTCGATAATTTCAAAACTGCTAGTAATAAATAACTGAATTAAATTATACTGTATTTTAAATATTCTAAATTTGGTATGTTTAAACAGAGCCTAAAAGAGAAGAGGTAAGATCGGACTCATTACATAGGCTACCGAGGCTTTATCCTTTTCTGAAAGCGATAAAAACATATTAATAAAATCAATAAAATAAACCAAAAACAGATTTTTTTCACCATTCATCAAATAAGACTTTAATTTATATCATTTTCCTGTATATTTTTAACATAGACTAAATTTTGGGCACCTCTTTGTATTCGAATCCGAGCTAAATGGTTCAGTTGGCTCCGTGTTTAAGCATAGTTAACATAGACTAACTATTCTAAACTATATGTATTTTAGTTCAAAGTATTTTTCTTTTAATAATTTTTGATTTATTGATTAGAAGGTAAATAAGTTAACGATCATAAATAAATTGAAATTAATAAATTAATTTTATTAATGAGCATTATGGAAAAACAAATCCCATATATAGTAGCTTAATAATATTAAGCAGATACTTGCATGTACGTTCTCTGCGACCGTCCGTGAAAATAAATAATTGAAGACAAATAATTACATCAGTAAATTTATATTTAATTTTTTAATTTTTTTTAGGTGTCGAGGGCCGAAATCGGCCAACCCGTAATAAAAATTTAAGACAGACAAAGCTTTCGATAATCGAGGGTGTAAGGTTACATATCTCAATCACTATATTATAATTTGTAGAATTTTTTATTCGATCCTAGGGTGGCAAGTGCCCCATTTGCTCCTTCTGCAGACGTTGAAATGATTATATTAGCCTAAATTTTGCATTTGTACGAGCAACATCAAACAATTCTAAAAAAAAAAAAAAAAAAAATTATTAATAAAAGTGCTTTTTAAAATTATTAACAGGTTACATTACTCCACTTTATATCATTACCAATAATATGAGGTATTTTTTTATAGAGTTAGAGTCTATAGAGTTATAAAGAACACTTCGTATTAAATTATATTATAGAACAATTGCTCAGAGATCAAATGGCGCCCAAGCCTTATCTTTTTAAAATTCGAAAATATTAAAAACGCAAAACATCATGTAAAAGCATTTATATTTTTTAAATAATAAAAAGATATATAGCTTTTTCCCAAGCTACACAAAAAATGCAATGGAATAAATAATTTTTAACAAATATTCCTTGAAAGCCTGAACCAAATGGTTTTGGTAGCCTCGTATGATAAGACTTGTCGTTAAATAATCTTTAATTCTACTTTATATTATTCATTAATCCATGTTTTTTACTTTAATTTCTTAATTATCATCAATAAAATCAAATATTGATTGAAATAATAAATATTTTTTTTATATAATACAAAATTTTATGGACGAAAAGTATGAAAATCTAGACTACTTGTACAGTAGATATCTCGGTTTATAAGTCTTATCTACAGATAAAGAAATAAGGTAAAGTAAGCTTAATTTAGAATTATAATTAGATAAGCAACAAAAATTTCAGAATTCGTGAACAAATAATACGCATCTGTTTAACTGATTTAAGTTGAAAAATTATTTTAATACATTATCCTAAATAATAATTTTCCTTTGATTGTAATAATTAATTGGAAGCGTCAATAGAAATAATAGAAGCTATCCATAAGTCATCTAACACCAAAATTCAACATTTTATACTCTTTGTAACACACAATGACACATTTATAATTCTTTGTAATGGTTTCAAAATGATCTTTCAAAGTAATTGGCGTTTTAATTTGTTCCTATTATCCTCAATTGTTATGAAATCTGAAAACTAAAGACATTTATTCATTTATAAACTAATGGAATTTTAGGTAACAATCAATATTCGATAAATGTTTGAATTTTAAAAAATTTTAATGAATTTTTAGTGATGATATCATCAATAGAGATTTTCCTAGCATAATCGCGAAATCTGAACCTTACAGATTTCTACTTAGATTTTTTTTTAAAAAAATAAAATAAAATAAAAAGAAAAGGCTGCTTCTGACATTCTGACAGATATCACCAGCATTCAGAAAAGAGAAACCCAGGTGATTAGGTCTGACAGTACAGTATGTAAGAACACAAACTTATAGGGTATCTGGATGGGGCGTTTCCTCAGTAAGGTCACATAAGTGATAAGAAACTGAAGAAAGGAGCTTAAGACGACACAAATGCTCACGCAAGTGACAGAAACATGTCACTATGTCGATAATCAAACGAACTTGATCTATATTAAATCGAGAAGTTCTCTGTAAAGAAAGATAAAGCGCAGAAGCCTTGCCAAATATTGTTCGAAAGTTTTCTTCCAATGCAATGATTCAAATGACGGAAGGAAGTTTATCTTGTAATAGTCCTTAACACTATATTATAATAGTGGTTTCGGATCTAGTAAAAGCGTGTGGAGTATAATAATAGAATATTTAATAGTTGACGTGGCAGTAAAAAAATCTTTCAATTCAGTACTCAAACAAAAAATATCGAATGAATATAACTAGGTGTTAAATTGAATGGTGAATAACTTACTTAAGGTGTTCGAATAGAAAATGGCAGAGAATATGAACAGAATTATATTAGGTTACCTCGTTCTAAATCTAGAATCGTAAAATAAGTCAATACGACTGAATCTGAGTAATATTGCTGCTATCGGGAGTTAATAACTATATAGATTGTATCAAAAGTCTTCTGGTATTCTATACTTTGTATAATAGGACTTATATTCTGTTTTCTTATGAATAATTGATGGATAATGAGTTATACAATTTATCTAATACTTAATTGGGCTGCATTTTGAAAAATTGTAGACCTATAAATTCTTACTGTCGCTGTCCGTCCGTCTGTCTTTCTTTAATCTCGAGAACGGGGCTATATATATTAAATTTGAGATTAGATATAGAAACCGTAGAAGCAGGAGGCCCCGATTAATAGTATATAAACTTCCGATGTGAACCGAATGTCGTGTTATTTCAATTAAAAATGTTTCCCCTGAAAGCAATTACTACATGACCGGCACGACTCTATTGTTAAAGAAAAAGTATGATGTATCGTACAGGGGCAAGCCACTACTGATTTCAGGTGGAGAGCATATATTTTAAATTAAATAAATTAAAAATATGATTAAAAGTTGCAGCCCGGCATTGTGACCATGTCACAATAAATAATTGCTCGTTTTTATTTGCAATTTTTTTTGTAATTCAACAAGATTCCAAAAAAATGACAATATTTAAAAAAATTTATTCTATAAATAGTTTAAAATAACTGTTTCACAATAACAAACAATTTCTATATTACACTACATATAATTTAACTTACGAAGCAGATTCAATAAATGAGTCTAGTTGTTAAAGAAAGCATAGGGTAAGCGTACAACGGTATAAGGTTGAGACTAATATTGAAAGAAATCTCGTAGCAATAGTCGTTTTGCAGATAGTATTTGCATTCACTACACGGATTACAAAATGGCTTTACCCTTATCAAACGGCACCAGAATTGAGCAGTGAGCTGTTGATTTTTGACAGCAGGAGGCACAAGACCTAGTGGCATCCATTTCGAGGTGTATGCGCGATATGGAGAGTCGCGAATGTCGCTACAAAAAGCTTAGGTTCAAAAGTTTACCCAGTTCGTCGTCTACGTTTGTTCGGCCTTTCTCGAATTTTTGAATCCATTCGCAAGCTTTCCGCAGAGACACGCACGAGTCTCCATATTGTGCATACATTCCGCGATGTATCTCATTAATTTATAGGTATAATGCCTTCTGCTTTCAAAAATCGAATAACAGCTCGCCGTTCGATTCTGGTCCAGTTTAATATGGGCGTAGCGAATTCAAATACCACCTGGCGAGAACGATTGTTGGTACAATACCTGGCTACATTACTGTGTACTCTTTCAATTACTATTAATCCCAATCTCGTACGCTATGTTATTTTTATTTAACAGCGCTACTAACCTTATTTACTGAATCTGTCTCGTAAATTATCTTTCATTGTATGAATAATTTTTTTCTTCGACAAATACGAAATGATTTATATATAATACAAATACAAACTTAGATCCTACACAATATAAATAAATATGACAAAAATTTAATTAACATAAAGCTATATTTTATGTTGTCATTGAATTATAATATTAATTTTATTTTTATAGCTATTTGAATTTTATATAATCCTACCGTAATTTAAATTCTAAATTTTAGGCCAAAAATATATGTTTATATACTTTAAATATTGGCCTTTAGGAAGTAGTATTAAAAGTTTATCTTTAATCTATTACTATCAGTACTATGTGTGTTTCATATATAATGCATTATTCGAAATAAATAGAAAAAATGTCGGCGTTTTTAGCCTCGTAGCAATAACTTTTCATTTCGTGACTCGCACGATGCTCAATATTTCACTTCTAAATTTCTCTTTAAGATCATCACTGGGCAACCGTAGTCTACAAATTTCATTATTAACTACTATCGATATATTAATTAGTTACTTAATCTAAATCAACTATTGAGATGGTACAAATAAACTAAAATTATCCACCTANGATATTTTAAAAATTCTATCATCAATTGCTATTGGTTAGATAGGAGCTATGACTAAATTCATCGGAAATATATTTGCATACCGTATATCTAGGCATTTTATCCAAAAAAAAGCGGATCTTTAACACGAAATTTAGCGAGAATATTCGTGTTAGAAGCGAGAAAACTGATTTTATGCAATTTTATTTTTTATAAAATGTTATTTCAAACTGATATATATAAAATTTTTCACTTTTTATTGACTAAATTTAGATCTCGTAGCGAATGATTGTGTTCGCATCTCCATACTGATTACATACTTAATCTAAAAGATACGGAATAAAATGTAAATTTTTATATTTAACAAATATGAAAGATTATATTTTTAAAAAATATATATATAAAAGTTTACTTTCTTAAATATTTTTAAAATAAATTTTAAGAACCAGTAGAATTTGTTTAAAATATTTAAATTATTCGCTGTAATTCAATTCTAAAAATAAAAATCCTGCAACGAGTTGCGTAACTTTCTCGGCAAAAGCGTTTAAAATTTCGTCTGGCGCCATCTGTTATGATATTTTATTTTAAAAACTTTTTATATTAATAATTATTAAGACTACAGATGAGTTTTATTTTTTATTTTTTAAATTGTAAATGCTGATAAACGACCCCCCTCGAGATATGACACGTGGCTCCTCTATCTCCCTATCTCTTTGACCTTTAACTACCAAAATTTAATACCATCAATACCCCTAATACGCAAACCTCCCTGCAAAATTTCAGAAATTTTTGACAAAAGGTACAAGACTTATTAAGCTTTAAAGTGGGTGAACAAAATCGTGCCTCCACACACACTAATATCCATACATATAGAAACCTCCTCCATTTTTTTTACATTTCTCAACATTTTTTCAAACGATCCTCAAGATTGCGGGTCATTTTTTAACCCGTCGCCATACTTTTCCTGTTATATATAACAGCCGGGAAAGTAACAAAAAATGTCACAAGCTCGCAATTAAAGCGATTTTAGAAAGTTCTAAAACTTAAGAATATTTTATTTTTAAACTAATAAAAGAGATATATTTATTTTTATATTTTATTACAATTTCTTTGATGTCGAAGAAGGTTATTGAACCAAATTTAACTTCGTCGAATCAAGTTGATATTGTCTTAACGCATCTTTTTCTTACTTTCGCATTAAACACTGAAATTTGATCTAAATGCTTAGCTTAACAGTATACACTCATTAAGAGTCATTTAATAAAAGTCTTCTAGTTCATAGAAAGAGGATAAAAATTCAGTGAGGTTGAATATGTATAATTAATAAGACGGTTTCTAGTAATAATACGAACCACACACACACACACGCACGCACACACATACACGCTTGATGAAAATTCAACCTGGCAAATATATTATCAATTTATTTTCTATTTTTATAAAAATCTAATCTGACCGAGGGGGAGAAATCACAAATTTAATTTTAACTGGAATAAAGTCTCTCTCTCTCTCTCTCTTTTTTAAATTTTATCTTTAAGTAATATTAATTTTGATATATTTCGAGGTTCGATTCATTTGGGCGATTCTTACATTACAAAAATCCTCGCACTCGAAGGAAGTAAAGTAAATGAATAGAACATTTGGCGAGATTTTTCTTAGAATCAAATCAATTTTAACTTTTATCTGTTTTGTTTCTTTGAAGATGGAGTATCGTAATAAATAGATGGACGAATAAAGGGACAGAATAATGCGTTGTAATCTTATCAGTTAGACAGAATTTTAAATGCTTTACATTTAATCAAATAAATAAACACGATAAATATCACAAAAGTATACAAATGATAAAAATTAGATCTTTTCTTAATCAAAAATAAATTGATATTTATTTAAAATGATTGAACTAATACAATTTAGATAAAGTTTATTTAAAAATCGATTCTAATTAAGAGAATTGCTTGGAAAGGTTATTTAATTCTTAATATCTGATTTATCAATGAACATAATAACATTGAATACAGTTAGATAAAACAGTTGCGCACTTTCGCAGGTACAGAAATGAGCATTTCAGACATTAAATCGAGTTTATTGCTGCCATCTGCCGCTATTGACATTGACCAAAAACACTTGACCTATATAGAAACAGTTTGACCATTTTATGTTTAGTATATAGTATTTTTATTTTACTTTTGTCTGATCGGCTAGAATAAATATTCTATTGTTTACTCGATAATTTATTAACTTAAGGAACATTAACTTCATCAATTAACTAAACCATCCGACGTAAATAATTATTCTTATCTGCGAGATAATATTTTAGTAATTTGTGAAAATTAAATCGTGGGAAACGGAAAAATATTACGGATTGAGCATAAAATTTGATATTTTAAAAATTCTATCATCAATTGCTATTGGTTAGATAGGAGCTATGACTAAATTCATCGGAAATATATTTGCATACCGTATATCTAGGCATTTTATCCAAAAAAAAGCGGATCTTTAACACGAAATTTAGCGAGAATATTCGTGTTAGAAGCGAGAAAACTGATTTTATGCAATTTTATTTTTTATAAAATGTTATTTCAAACTGATATATATAAAATTTTTCACTTTTTATTGACTAAATTTAGATCTCGTAGCGAATGATTGTGTTCGCATCTCCATACTGATTACATACTTAATCTAAAAGATACGGAATAAAATGTAAATTTTTATATTTAACAAATATGAAAGATTATATTTTTAAAAAATATATATATAAAAGTTTACTTTCTTAAATATTTTTAAAATAAATTTTAAGAACCAGTAGAATTTGTTTAAAATATTTAAATTATTCGCTGTAATTCAATTCTAAAAATAAAAATCCTGCAACGAGTTGCGTAACTTTCTCGGCAAAAGCGTTTAAAATTTCGTCTGGCGCCATCTGTTATGATATTTTATTTTAAAAACTTTTTATATTAATAATTATTAAGACTACAGATGAGTTTTATTTTTTATTTTTTAAATTGTAAATGCTGATAAACGACCCCCCTCGAGATATGACACGTGGCTCCTCTATCTCCCTATCTCTTTGACCTTTAACTACCAAAATTTAATACCATCAATACCCCTAATACGCAAACCTCCCTGCAAAATTTCAGAAATTTTTGACAAAAGGTACAAGACTTATTAAGCTTTAAAGTGGGTGAACAAAATCGTGCCTCCACACACACTAATATCCATACATATAGAAACCTCCTCCATTTTTTTTACATTTCTCAACATTTTTTCAAACGATCCTCAAGATTGCGGGTCATTTTTTAACCCGTCGCCATACTTTTCCTGTTATATATAACAGCCGGGAAAGTAACAAAAAATGTCACAAGCTCGCAATTAAAGCGATTTTAGAAAGTTCTAAAACTTAAGAATATTTTATTTTTAAACTAATAAAAGAGATATATTTATTTTTATATTTTATTACAATTTCTTTGATGTCGAAGAAGGTTATTGAACCAAATTTAACTTCGTCGAATCAAGTTGATATTGTCTTAACGCATCTTTTTCTTACTTTCGCATTAAACACTGAAATTTGATCTAAATGCTTAGCTTAACAGTATACACTCATTAAGAGTCATTTAATAAAAGTCTTCTAGTTCATAGAAAGAGGATAAAAATTCAGTGAGGTTGAATATGTATAATTAATAAGACGGTTTCTAGTAATAATACGAACCACACACACACACACGCACGCACACACACACATACACGCTTGATGAAAATTCAACCCAAGATAAAATCGCCACTGGTTCAAAAAACTGGAAAAAGAATGCAAACTTTTCAATAGCAACTCACTAATATTCAAAATAAAGAAAGTCATCTGTAGGATGATTTTTATAAAATAATATATTAATTTTCCGCTCAATATAATTGGAATATTTAAATTTCGTGCATTTTCACAATTCCTTTCGCTTAAAAGAAGAAAATTAATAATAAAAAAAAGCAAAATAAAATATTCTGTGGATAAAAAGTAATTAGAATTGAATGCCTTCTAAACTTTCGACAAACTTATTTATTTATTATTTTTTAAATTTTTTTTCTTATTAATTATAAAATAGTTTAATTATTTCTATGTTAATTTTAAATGAAGAAATAAGTTTTAATTTTATTAATTCTTTTTTTTAAAAAAACTCGTATTTTAATGGATATATTTCAAATTTTCTCAAGAAAATTGAAGTTTATTTAATTTAAGTAAATTCATCAAAAATTTAATTTTTACTTTTTCTTCTCATAATTTGCCTAAATAACTATTAAGGCAAAACTCTTTAACGTGTTCCGAGTAAATCTGATTTTCTCTTTAAATGATGATTTAAAAAAATACGTGCAGCTGTAATTATTCATTAGTTTTAATAGAAAGTAATTAAGATTATAATTCCATCTATTAAAAGTAATTCTAAATCGCACGGAATGAATTGAAATGTAAATACATAGAACCTTTCACAGACTATAATACAATTAAATCATCATTAAATTACACTATATTATTATTAATATTTAATTGTTTTCAAAAAATCTCGAAAATTATATTCGCTCCGATACGGTTTATTATTTTTTAATTCACGAATAATAATGTTATATTAATAAATGTTATGTTATAAATCGGTTAAAAGAAATTCCCTAAGTTTGGATATTATCTGGGGAACGATGCTCTATATTTTAATCATAACATTTCATACGTTATAGAAGAGCATTGGTTTGGTTCGGTTTAGTTTTTTTTTTTTGTGTATACAGCAACGCGACACGTGAGCGATGTGCCGAGGGGGATGCCTCCCGGGAGGACTTTCTATAGGAAACTGGTTTCTATTTAGGTGTTACTTACACGAAGAAAACCCGGAAAACTCCACGTTAGCCAGGCGCGAACCCACGACCACTGTTCAGTGGTTTTATCCACTCGGTCTCTGGCGGGCGTATTGGTTCGGTTCCTTATAACAGTGGCGCACACGGGATTTAATTTTGGGGAGTCGACCAAACGTTATATTTTAATCAAAATATTCTACGTGTTATTGAAAGGCATAGATTCGGTTCTTCTCCGAAGTAAAATTTAATTTTCTTTATTAAAATTTTGGATTTATTTCATCGAGTAAACATAGCTCATAGTTTATACACTGAGATTTACACTTTGGGTGCTATTTGTTCATTAACAGATCGGCCACTCGGTAATTTCTACGATATTAGGTTATCTCTATCAGATTTATTTGATACAACCAAACCGATTAGATTCAATTTGATTAACATAAATGAATAGTAATTTGGTTATGAATTCGATGCATTCGCTATAACTCTTATATATAAGTATATTATATAAATTAAATATCTATGGTATTATATACAATATTTGTATAGTAAAATATCCATCTTTTACGTTAATAAAAGCAGTATTTAACGAAGAATAAATTACAATTTTCGTGCAGAAAAAGAAAAGATGCCACGTTTCGATATAAACATAAAGTTTCTAGGAATTACTTGTTCGCCAAGAGACCAATTACGAAATAAACATTGCGCTGGTGGCAAACCAGAGTTAGGAGCTTTCTCTCGTCTGATGCAGATGATAACGCGCTATCGTGTAACATTAGTTTGATTTGGATTTTGGAGTATTCAAAGGATATTGCTTCTACATATTCCTGCAACGTATCTTCACTGTGTTTGCCACTGTCATTATTGAAGTCGGCGCCATATAAAGTTGTGTACGCATCGCCTTCTCTGCGTGATTGCTTGTATCTGGGAAACCAATGATCAGTTTAGCCAGTACAGTATTTACGATTAGCCCGCTCTCTCTACATTCTGTTTTGTCATTATTTATAAGTCATGCGAATAAATGCTTCATTTTCCATATTTTTTTCTTAGATTAGCATTTATACTGTATTCTTATTTTCCCTTTACAGACAAATATCACGCTCGTACTTCGACTAGGTTTTTCTCTTAATTGGTCCCTCGGCGACACCGATTTTTATGTTTATACTTGTAATGAGGCATGGAACCTTTTACCATATTTTTTTGCACGAAAATACTCTGATTCGCACATGAATTTTTAATATTTTCCAATTTTTCGTTATTATTTTATTCGTCCGAAGATAATTCTTAAGATAATTCTACGCTTTAAAAATTAAATTATTTAAATATATTTTTATATATATAAAATTCTTAATGAAATCGAAAATAAACCGAGAGATTAATTTTAATCTGGTTATCGCTTAAAGAAATTTGTGAATTTATTTTCGAAAATATATCACAATACAAATATTTTACTCGCAAGTAAAATTATTAGCATAATTTAATTAGAATAATCACTTTATTAAGTTGGAAATAATTAATTGTAAAATAGTTACATTACAAAATGATAAATAAAATGTTAAATTATGATTTAAGCTTTTGTGTACGGAAGTTTTCGCAAGGGGATTTATGAAAGTTAAAGAAAAGAATAATAATTCTTTGACTTTTATTAGCAGCCTAATGTAAATAAAATTTTGATTAGAATTAAAACCAACAGATTCTCCTTAAATATGCATGATTATTGATTTATTCCTTTATATTAATAATTAATCGACTTAGACTTACAAGATTAAGTAGTTTTCAACCTTCCTTATGAAATTATAAATGTAAATTTTTAGGAAAATACAATAAATCATTACAGTTAATTTCTTATAAAATTGTATTAAAAATTCTTCATATATTTTCTATATTCTCTTCTCTTTATAAAGAATACAGTTTTCGTGCCATTGAAATTCTTAATTCGGCTCTTATCGATTGTATAAAAATATATAAAAATTGTTGAATTAAGTTGTTTGAAGATCGAATAAATTATTTATAAGTTAGTAACATTAAACTATAATTTATAGTTTAACAAAACGCTTTTGTTAATATGATGAAATCGTATTTTTAATCTTTTGCTTCGAAGCGACGTGAACTTTATCGTTTTTTTCTTATTTTTTTTTTCTTTCTCTTCGTGACAATTTTTTTTTATTTTCGCGCTTTTAGCAAAATATTTCATTTATAATTCATCAAACTTTGAAAGTTGCTTTGTTTATTACGTAGAAATAATCATTTTTACACACAAATATACTGATTTATGAACTGTGATGGAGAACTCGTGACCCACGCTATGATTTCGAGACCCTCGCAATAAATATTTAGAAAACTATAAACTATATATAACCGTAAAAATTATATTATTGATTATAAAAAAAGGTAAGATTTTACTTCCATATTTTAATATTTTGAGTTTATTTTAATGAATTCCAAAAAATGCAGTTGAATTTAACATAATAACTTACTCAAAATTCATGTGTTGTATTTATACAGGGTAAACCTCTATATAAAGTGTTAATAAATAATTGTAAACGGATCTTCCTCTAAATAGAAGAACTCTTAACTATATATATATATAGGGTGGTCCAAAAGTCAGTTAACCTAGATATATTGTTTAAGAATATTTTAAGAACAGTTAAAACCAGTTGTAACAGCTGCACGAATTACGAATAATAACACGCAGCTGTTCTAAACCGATTTAACGATTTTAACAGTTCTTAAAATAATCTTAAACTCTATTATCGGGTGGTTAACTGAATTTTGAGCCACCCTCTCTTTCTCTCTCTCTATACAGGCTATATTTTATATACAGTATTTACACACAATTTAATCTTTGGTTAAATAAATACAATACAGGTTATTAAAGTTTACAAAATGATCGACTTCATAAATTACTTCTACATTTTACTTTTTAAGTATTTCGATTTAAATTAATTTAGATATTTTCTAATATTTTTCAGGAGTTAAACAAGTAGTAAATATAAATTGTTATAAAGGAAACGATAAAGAAAATTGATATATTTGTATCTTTATTTCAAATTAAATCAGTAAAGTTTATATTTCTGTATGTATTCGATTGCGAGTAGTTCTATATCTAAAAGTTCAATTTCGAAAAGTCTTTTTGAAATCTTTTATAACAAGATTGTTATAAGACTGATCGGATTTTCACTAAACCTTGTTACTACGTGTTGTGAAATTTTCATCCACAAAAGTATAAAAATCTTACAGTTGTACATCAAAATTTTAGTTTTGTATTGAATTGTTATTTATAGTTTCCTTTTTTTTTTTTTGTTTCTTTAATAATTTGACTTTGAAATCTTAAAATACTACCCTCTTTATATAAAGACTTTTAAAATCTTATAGACGAATTCATTTATTATTTTACATATTTCTTATATTTTACAAATAACCGGGCTTTTGACTGGTGAGGGTGATAAAAACAATAGTCTCGGTAACTAAAATGTACATTTATTGACCCGAGTATTTACAATAATGAAACGATATTGTTTTATTAACGCTTGTTCGGATTTAAATTAAGGGGGCTTTAGAGGTGGGGACCTTCACAATATTTTTTCTAGGGTGTCGAAGAATAATTCGTGCCAAATTTTCTGCGAATACGTTGATCGGTACAGGACTCATTATCTAACAAACAAACGTACTGTACTGTATTGTACAGTACATACATACATATATATATATGTATGACCTTTGTATGTTTGACCTATATATGTATGTTTGACCTTTTATATATATATATAAATATATAGATTAAACGAAATTTTAATTTTTGTGTACAATAATTTTGGCTTAAAAATCCTCAAATTACTCTAAATTTTGTTAAATTAAGGGCCAAATATTTTGCCCATTAATTTAAATGTTTCATATACTTTTTAATATTTTATAAATAATTAAACAAAAATTTTAATAATAATGATAATAATGATAATAAAGTTTAAGTTAATGTTTAAGGTCAATAAATATGAAAATAATTATAGCCTATATATTTTTAATGTAAATGAATAAAATTTTAATTTAAGTAATTTATATTTTAAGATTTTATTCAACCTATAAATTTAATTTTGAATATATTCTAGATAAATGATAAAATTTCATACTTTAATGTACTCATAATTGCTTTATTTCTAATTTGTCTTTAATAATATGTCCACTCTATATTTATATTAATGAGAACAATTTAACTATCGTTTCTCGAATTAATTTTAAGACGTTTAATAATCTACAAATGTTTCGCGTATTCAATTAAATTTATATAATAAATTATGAATTATTTCGTTTTAATCGGATCCGATTCAAAGAAATTTAAACTCCCTTTCTATTAACGTACGCGATTCGATAATATCTAACTCGCAGGGTGGCTCAAAAGTCAGTTAACCGAAATGTATCCTCCATGGTTTTCGAGCGTGTTTACACGACGGTACGAAGTAGTTACGTATAATAATTTAGTCACTTCGTGCGTAATCTCTAACCTGGTTTTGACAGTTCTTAAAAATGAACATACACCTCGGTTAACTGACTTTTGGGCATCCTACATTGCCAAGGATGATGAAAAATGTCATCAAATCGAATTTCTCTTTTTCCTTCGATGCAAATATCCACGTCCCGCGATTTAAAATAACAAATTAGTCACAGACAAAAAAGGAGAGTTCGAATTATTTTGTTAAAATTCCTCACCAATTAGACCCGAAGTAATTCCTTTTAAGTTATATATAAAAAAACATTTCATAATTACGTGACATTATATACTTTTGCGGTGTCACGGGCGTGTGCAGGAAATTTTTCAGGATGATAAAGCTTGGAGACAAATAATTACATCAATAAATTTTCATTTAATTACTTAATTTTCGGGGATTTTTTCACGAGTAGATTATATAACACAGTATTGCATCGAAGGAACCCCTAGTCTAAGGTTACGCATCTCAATGACTTTTAAGATTATAATTTGTGGAATTTTTTACACGATCCCGAGGAGGGTCGAGTGTCCCGTTTGCCCCCTTTACGAACTTCCACCTCATTACGAACTAAATCTGAAATCTTAATACAATGTTAAGGCTATCTCAATTTGTTTTAAATGACGAAGCATTAAAGTTAGCTTAATTTTGTTAGAGTCACCTATTAATTCTTATATTCTAATTTTCAAAAACTAATAATAATTTTTATATACTTGTAATGAAGCGATAAAAGTTATCTAATTTAAGCTATACAGTAGAGCGTCGATTTTCCGAAAGTCAATCATCCGAAAGAATTCCAGTTGGCAAACTTAAATTTTCGACAGTGCTGTGTCGCTTCAATCTTTGGCTATGTCTTGGGCTACTTAAATATTTTACGTTTTTGATACTAAATTAACATCTGAAGTATAATTTTTTATTATTTTTATATTTTTCAATATATTTATTTTGTTTGTACAAAATAAAAAAATAATTTTTAACGATACAATAGTTTTTGTTAGGCTTAACATCGACGAAAATTCAACGCGAAGCGACACGCAACGGAGAAAAATTTCGGCATAGGATACGTTAAACTATTTTTTCGTACGTAAATCAGTTATCCGAAATATCAGTTATCCGGACAACCCCAGTCCCCAATTGATTCGGAAAATCGACGCTCTACTGTATTTTCTATTAATTTTTTAAATTATCAATTGATAAATACGGTTCATACAAGTAATTAACTGTTAATTAAAATAATATACTTTTTAATGTTTGTTTAAATATTCCTGACCAAACGGGGGGAGGCACTTCTTCCCGGATCGAGTAAATAATTCAACAAATTATAATCGTAAAAGTCATTGAGATGCGTAACTTTACATCTTAGACTAGGGGATGCTTCGATGCAATACTGTATTATATAATTTACTCGTTAAAAAATCCCAAAAATTAAATAATTAAATAAAAATTTATTGACGTAATTATTTATCTCCAAGCTTTCCCCCCGGATAATTTTTTGAGGAATTTCATGTTCTTGATATAAATATTCCATCAACATGGTAAAATATCTAAAATATGTACTTTTATCAAACTTATTTAGAAAGATGAAGTATTAATTTTAAAATATTGCTTACAATTTCCTCCTTTATTAGAGCATTGAATTTAATAATTAACGTAAGGAATAATAGGAAATAGTCTACAAGATTATTGAATTCCTTCCATAATACTACTTTACTTTCTATTAATTAATTGTATTTTAAATTATTGTAGAAAGGATTCATTATCTTTCTGTAATAAAAAGTAGTAAGGACTTTTATTCGAGGTACGTAAATTTGTCAAAATAATGCGACGGAAAAATATTTAAAATGACATTAACGGTAGTAAAATATTCCATATCTCGCTCATACAGAATTATTTTATTATTGTTAGTGCTATTTTAAGCTAGTATTGAAGAGTTTATGTATTATTTTAAAGTAATAAACGGCAAAAAAATATAAATTAAAATATTACTGTAGAAAAATATTGGATCTTCTTAAAATACAGTTTAATACAATTTGCACCGCGGGGAGCAAAGGGACACCCTCTTCTCCCCGCAATGGAGTAAAAAAATTCCATAAATTATAGTCGTATATATAAGCGGTTAAAAAAATCCAAAAAAATTAAATAATTGAATGAAAATTTACTGATGTAATTGTCTGCACGCTTTTTCCCCCGGAAAATTTTCTGCCAATGCCCACGATTTGTGCCATTTTAAGCCAGGGCCGACTCGGATGTCGGATTTGTTGGGCCTCGGACCCAGGCCCCGCATTCGGAGGGGGCCCCTCGCTTTGAAATTTCTAAGAAAATTTGATAAAAGTTTCTTGTTTTCTGATTCTTTGTTCAGTATATAACTACACGTATTTAATGTTTGTAAATTATATAATTTTTCCATAAAAATATGTTTGGCTCCACTTTTTTCCGATGCCCCGCTAAACCCCAGCTGGCCTTTTTTTTAAGCTACCATAGGGGAAAATTAAGCCTCCTGCTCTAGTAAAGAATTATAGTATGTTTATAATCAGAAAATATAATTTGTACAACATTTTAACGCTTAAAAAACTATAAAGTGTAGTATTTGTACTCTTCCGGCTGTTATATATAACAGATGGAAAGTATGGCGATCGGTAAAAAAAAATGACCCCCCCCCCAAGATTTTTACATTTTTGGACTCACGGGACTTTGAAACGTCGAGAAATGTAAACAAATTTCGAGGATTTTCTGTATATATAGTGTGTTTGGGAGGGGGGCACGATTTGTTCATCCACTTTGAAGCTTAATAATTCCTGTTCCTTTCGTCGAAAATTTGTGAAATTTGGCAGAGAGGTTTACAAATTAGTGACATCGATGCTGTTAAATTCCGATGGTTAAAGGTCGAGGGGATGAGGAGATAGAGGGGATTACGTGACGTATCTCGCGTGAGGTCGGACTTAATGAAGCTTTTATTCGTTATTAGCATTTACAATTTTATTTTCTTTTAAATAAAACTCATTTCTACCGTCAAGATTAAATCTTTTGCCATTTTATAATAATTAATAATAGATGGCGTCAAACACAATTTTAACTTTTTTGCCGGGAAAGTTAGGCAACTCGTCGCTGGATTTTTAAGTGTGGAAATAAACTGTGATTTTGCCAAAGTATAAAAGATGTTACATAAATTGACTTATGATCACGAAAGACACAAGCCTTTTGTCAAAAGTCGTACCTAACTGTAATATGATTGGAAGTTGTCACGATCGTTTTCTCTTATAACAAAGCTTCCATTGTTTGTTCAAGCAAATTTCAAAGGCCCGTATTCTTCCTTTAAAATATTGTTTATAGTGTATAAATTATATTCACTGTACTACGGCCATTCAGATAACAGTTTGAACTTCCTTTTACGGATAATAAATTTAGCACTATTCGAATCTGCATTTAATAATTGGAGTATTTCAAATATAATTTAATTATCTAAAACAATTTAAATCGAATCTATCAAGCGCGCTTATACATTCAATTATCTTCGTACATACATAAAATACTTTTTAATATTTAATAAAGTAATTTTTAATTATTATATTTAATTTGAAAGTACAATGCTTAAATATAGAAAAATATTTCATAAGAAAAAAAAAAAAACAAAAATCCGAGCATTAATGTCAAGAAGTACTGGTGCTGCCATCTGTGATCGAGAAATTGCAGCAATCGATAATAATTAATAAAAATAATTATTATCTTTTCATTTTAGAGA
>NW_019384972.1:122522-159533 GCF_000671375.1 Centruroides sculpturatus | reverse complement strand
AATAATTAAGTTTTAAAGTAAGTTTTTTTTATTTATTTAAATAGGAGAAAATAAATTTTTTCCCCTATTTTCCTTTTTATACACACATATTTTCTATAAAAATCAAAGATATTTTAACAATATATATATAATATAATATATAAAATAAGATAAATTTTTATTATGCAAAAATATCAAAAAAAAAAAAAATGTTAGATTTGATGAAGTTTTCTAGACAAAATAAGTCCTCATACAAAAGCCACTAAAACCCATTGTAAGGAACAGCTGCATTCAGGTAGACTAAGTAAAACTACCGCCCACTGTACGGTTCTATATAACCTAATATCGAACAATTTTTGCGACGAAAATAGCATAGAACCACTACAATACTGGAGTAAATGCTGTAGATCTACAATAAAATAAGAAGGGGAAGTTATGCTTTTAAAAAAGAAAAAAATATATATTTTAATAATAATAATAATAATCACATCTTTCACTTGTAGATCTTCCATAAATTGTATAAATTTAACTTTAAAAAAATTATACTTTTGTGCGCATTATACATTAATATGATTAATATATAACGCGCACTTTAATAGCGTTAGTAGAGTGAGAGTTATAAAATAATTATAATTTTATTATTATTTTTTAAAAAGACCAAGAATTTATTTATATATTTAAAACATTTATTTATCATTTGATTTAAAAAAAATCCGATAAAACACATTTTTAAACACGTTATCGAATATATAAATACTTTAAAGTTAAATTTACATTTCTCTTTTCGGGACATTCACTAAATAATTCAAAATCAATTCGTCATATCCTTACAGAATTTTTGTGTGTAAATAAAAACCAAAAAATACTATAAAAATAAGGGGGAAAAGAAAAGAAATAATAATAAATGTATTAGAAAGAAGCGGAGGGGGAAAAAAGGTCAGAAGGAGGAAGACGAGGAGGAGAAACAGGAGGAGGAGGAGGAGGATGAAGAGGAGAGAGATGTGCATTTGTCACATGATCAGCGAAGAACCAATCAGCTCTTTTATACATTCTCCGGAAGACGGTAATGAGATTGAGCGGTCGGCGGTCGAATTTTAAAATTGGATTCTTCTTTATCTGCACGCTTCTACTTCAATCTCGGTTTGACGACAACTGCTTACAAGTTAGAGAGAGGTTAAAAAAAAAAAAAAAACTGAGATCACATTAGTGGACAAAAAAAAAAAAAAAAAAACTGAGATCACATTAGTGGACGAGAAATTATTTATCCCCGGTGGATTAAAGAAAATAAAGAAATCTCTTTATTTTCCGTGAATATTCGTAGAGTAAAGAAATTATCGTCATACTATAAAAGACATTAAAGGGGTAGCGGAAGTAAATTGTTTTATTTGGTTTTTCGTAAGGTTTATTCTTTGCACATTACTTTCTTTCGAGACAACGTAGAATAAAAGGAAAAATAAGGAAACAAATGAACTGATGTTTTGAACTTTTCGAAATTAAAATCGGATTTAATATGTACAGTGTTTCGTTGCGACTTCAGCCACGTAATAAAAAAGAACGGAGAATTGTGAAGAGTGTACTCCACAGGGAAAAGTTGTCTGAAAGAGTGTTTAAATATTTAATTCGTGTTTCTCTTTTCTTTCTAGTTAATTAGCGTTCGGTCTATTACCTTGGGATATAAAAAAAAGAGGGAAAGAAAGACAAAAAAGAATAGGAGAGAGAGAGAGAGAGAGAAAGAAAGAGAGAAAGAGAGCGAAAGAGATGCTTGCTTCTACTAGATATATGAAGAGGAAAATACAGCTCTACGAGAACATTCATGAGGAAAAAAATTGAAATGTACCACGTAGTTTTTATTGATTGATGATTTTTTAAAAAATAAAAGTAACCATCTAATCAATTTGTTTGTAGAAAAATTAATTTTTCTAGAAGGAAAAAAAAGGAAAAGAAGTGAAAAGTATCCTTATTGTTACCTCTAACAGATTAATTAAATAATTTTGTAAAGTAGATTTTGCTTATCAATTTTGTATTTTTTTATGTTGTAATTCTTTTTTCCTCAATAGGCCTTAACTTCTTAATAAGTATTTTGATATTTAAGGCTTGTATAGAGATTGTTTTAACACGAATAATGAATTTATTTACATTATTATGTAGTTTAAAAAATATATAATTCAGTAAATAAAGAGTGGCTAAAAGTTAAAAAAAAAACAAAAAATTGATTGTAATAAATTTCTTATTGCATTAAAAATTTCTGATCCTTTTTAATAACATAATCTCTTTTTATTTCTTGAATTAATTAAAAGCGTATTAACTAAATAAAATATTATTTTTAAACGTAAACTCTTTATTAAATATTTACAAATCGTATCTGTTAAATTATAAAGAGTCATTATGCTGCATTAACTTAAACAAAATCCAATTTCTGAAGCATTTCAACAGGGAAAAAAAGACAGAGAAAAAAATTAAAATAAAATAAAGTAATAACGTTATTGATCTTAACAAATTTTTCTCCACATAAAATTCTCGGGAAAACCTTTCTTTTTTTTCCATAAAATATGGCATTAAAATTGAAAACGTGTGTACGGCGAAACCCGTATAAACCGGACTCGAATCCGTCCAAAACGAAAACCTGCCTAAACGGAAAAAATTCTTAGGAATTGTGTTTAAAAAAAAACCTGCCAAACCGGAAAAATATTCGTTACCATACGAGTCCGGTTTACACAGTATTTTTCCGTTTTAGACAGGTTTATCACTACGTCCTTAAGAATTTCCCCTTCTAGTTAGCTTTCCGTTTTAGACAGGTTTAACCGTACAACGTTTTTAATTTTCCTTCCTCCCCTTATATATTTTTTAAACTAAATTTTCATGCCATCTAAAGTACTTTAATTTCTTTGATATCATTGTAGTTTGTTTGAGTTTCTCTCCGATCTGTTTGTTCTGTTTTGTGTAAAGAAAAACCACTTCATTCAAAATTAAATTAAGCAGAACGAAGAATAAAATCTAGTTAAGAGTTCTCGGTACTCTCAAAGGTAAGATTGAGAAAAGCGAAAGTCAAAAAAAAAGAAAGGAAAGGAAGAAAAAAAAGGAAAGATACCGTAAATATTGCATATAACAAGTGGGAATGAAGAAAAACTAAGAGAAAGGTAAATAATATTAAGTAAATGATTTACTTAACTTATCCGACCACGTTTTTCTAGTAAAGCGTAAATAAGATTTTCTCGGTATTTTACTTGTCCACTATGTTTATACCTAGTGTAGGGAAACTTAAGATAAATAAGGTACTTCGCAGCCACCGACCGTATTCGTTCAACCATACTCTAAGCCAATATCTTCCCCTTCATTTCCCCAAGGCACGCAGCACTGCATTACATCCCTCTTACGTCGTTTACCGGAACCGGAATGATCCCATCCAAACTCCTCCCTTATACCATTTCACTTCGTCATTATAACGTAGAAAATATTCGCTACGTAAAGATACATTCATTTTTAGACGTTTTGTGATTAACTTTGTTACCGCATGGGGGCGCACGATAGAAATTTACAAGTGTAGCCATAGCAACCGTACGTTTCTAACACACGTTACCTTAGCAACCGAGTATTTGGTATATTGTGACGTGTATAAGTTTGTATTTGAAAATAGTTTGCCTTTTGGGATATAAAAGCGCTTTGAATTTATAGAAATGACTATTTTATCATTGTCTTTTCGTTTCCTAATTTCATTCGTCGATTAAATTCGTTTAATATTCAATTTTTAAGATTTATTTTTATAGATTTTAACGTAAATTAATCGGATATAAATTTATAAATGTAATTTCCGTTAGAAAATACACAGACTTTTACTCGAAAAGTCAATTCGAGTGTAGAATTTCATATACGGGAGGTGCAAAAGTAGGTGCATTAAAACCCGTGTAAAGCGGAATCGCGCGTCACAGAATATTTTTCCGCTTTGCCAGGTTTCCGTTTTATTCGAGTTCAGTTTTCAAGTATATTTAACACTAAAATATAAAAAGGATAACACCTCAGAATATATATTTTACTTAGTGTACATACATTTAAAAATAAAACATTCCGCTTTGTAACAGAAAATCCTCTCTTCTTCAATCATAATTGCATTTGCATAATTTCATTTCCTATTTTTTTATTACAAGAAATATTCTCTTTCTTCTTCTTCTTCTTCCTCCCTCTTTTTTTTTAAAAGAAAAAGGGTCGAGGTTTTAGCGAAGATGTCCGAAGAGATTTCTCTCAACGTCTACCTTCTTCACCATAGAGGAGTAAAGAAGGAAAAAATGAATAGAATTGCCACAACGTCTGCAGAAGATGGCAAGTAGAAGACACGCTGTCAGCTCGTATCAAGAAAGAAGGGACAGAGAACCGTCTCCAGGGTTACCGTTTGCCAAACAAAACACCAAGAGAAAAATTCCTCCCTTTTCTTGCTTCTTTTCAAGCTTTAACGTTTTACCAATTTTTCTTATCATTTTTTTTAATTCCTTAAAAAAAAAGAAGAATTTCTTTCGTCACAAGATGTTTGCATTCCATAAAAATTATTAACTAAATATGTTAATAGAAAATTCTGCTCTGATGAATTGTACTTCGTTTCAGGTATTTTATTATTATTATTATTTTATTTATTTATTTTTTTCTCGCTTCAACATAAATGAAAATTAATTCTGATAAAGAATTATGTACTCTACTCTTTTTCTTAAGGCGAAGAACGAGTAGAAGAAGAAAAATAAAATAAAATAAAATATTACTATAAATATAAATTTATTTATGTATAAAAGTAATTTTTGATTAATTTAAAGTGTAGAAAATTCGAAATTTTGTTAAACGAATTATTATAATTTTTTATATTATTAATTATAACAATATATGTGAATTTTTAAAAATTTTTCTGAATAATTTATGGCTTTTAGATTAAAAAACAGCGTGAAAAATGCTCCTCTTTGACCGTTCGCTAAGTTTCTCCAAAGTTAAAAGTATTAGAAATTTAGTGCTAAATACGTGTGTTTGTCTGTCCGTAAGACTTTTTATAAACCGAAGTAGTAGAAATTATGAGTGAAAGTGTGGATATAATTATTCTTATATCGCTTCGATATTTATAAATTTATATGAAAAACAGACAAATTTAGATAAATTTTAAAATATTCAATGAATTTTTTCTCCTTTAAAAAAATTATTAATTTATTAATATCAATTCTTACTTTAATTTAAAATGTAAACTCGCGTCATTTCTAGTAAATTAAAAACTTTAGAGATTTGAAATTTTATATTAAATTTATTTCTTAAACTTGAAAATGAGATTTGTAACATTTTATTCGCTTTTTCCGCATCCGGTTGCATTTTTGAATAATTTCTTGTAAATTAAAAAACGAATTGAAATGAGTAAAAATGAGGATATAATCATTCTTATACCGCCAGATTTTACCTCTCTCTCTACGTAAAAATTAAAGTAAAAAATAAAAGTCCGGCAACGAGTTGCGTAACTTTCCCTGCAATAAAATTAAAATTGTATCTGGTGCCATCTATCATTAGTTATTATTTATTACACAATAGCAAAAAGCTTAATTTTGAGGGTAGAGATGAATTATATATATTATAAATTGCAAATGCTAATAACGAGTAAAATCTTCATTAAGTCCGACCCCATTCGAGATGCACCCGATCCCTATATCTCCCCATCCCTTCGACCTTTAACCACCAAAATTTAATAGCATCAATTTCCCTAATACGTAAACCCCCCCTGCAAAATTTCAGAAATTTTCGACAAAAGGCGCGGGAGTTATTAAATTTCAAAGTGGGTGAACAAAATCGTGCCTCCCACAGTGGCGCATATAGCACTATAGGCAAAAAAAGAGAAATTACCTGGGGCTCTCTGTCGATGGGATCTTTTATAATGAATTATTTTTCCAAAAAAATTCCCCGAAGAAAAACGCTCGAAGTCAACGCTATACACGGATCTCTGGTAAAAATTTGTTTGGGTCCCGTGTAGCTATAACACCCCACTGCCGCGGGAGTGTTATAGCTACGCGGGACCTTCCCAAAAAAAGTAAATTTATTTGCATCGACTCCGATTTTAATTTAAAATCTAAACAAAATAAATTTATTAACAAATCAATATTTTAATCAATTTATAAGATAACTTCTTATTATAACTTACCTATTAATTACCTCGGCGAATATAATCGAGAGAGATTAAACGTTATCAATTATCATACGATGAATATTTAATATTTATCATCAAATAACTAATTAGATGAAGAGTTTATAGAATTAGTTATATTTCTGGACATTAGTTTAATCCAATATTTAGATATATCGAAGATAAACATATATCTATAGAACGATTTTACAAGTTTATAAAGGCATATTTAGAAATAATGATAATGCATATTGATAAAGTCAAATTTATATATATGATTTTCCAGCTATTTTGATTATTTCCGTGATTAAATTTACTTGTTAGTTAATCATGTAATGTTAAACGTCATTAAATTTGACTAGACTACTAAAGTTATTCTAAATTGAATCAATTCAACTGTACTTAAAAGCTATTAAATAACTTATTTATGTAGATGAATCTTTTAAATATAATTTGCTTATATTTAATGAGTGAATTTTAAAATATCTTAATTTAGAAATTTATGATTTAAAGTTGAATTTTACAGCTTGGAAGAACTTCTCTTTGTTTATGAAAAGAATTTCTCAATTTATTAAAATCATTTACTTTTAAATTGGAATGACTTTCTAATTTATTTTAGTTTTAAATTTTTTATTAATATTATAAATAAAAATTAAACACTTTTAATAATCATTTTCCTTTTAGTTTAATTGTATTAGTTCAATTAACAATTTGTTATTAGTTTAAGTTTGTTTTAAACCTTAATTAATTAATATTAAGTCTTTAATATTAATTAATTAAGAAAAAATATGTAAATAGAGAATGTAATTATTATATAATAATAAAATATTTTGACTATTTTAATTTGTTTTACAATTTTTTTTAAGTTTAGATTAATANNCATTTAATCTGTTTTCCTTATTGATATTTTATTTTGATTTTTAAAAAATCTAAGAATAAATTTATTATTTAAAATTTGTTTTATATAAAATATTATTTTTGTAATTTTATGAATGTTTATTTTATATGATTAAAATGTTTTTATAAATTATTTGTAAAATTTTAAAGTAAATTTATAAAATATTTCAGAATAAATATCTTTTCTTTTTATAATTTATTTTTAATATTTATATTAAAGTTTATAAATAGACATTTATATAAATGTAGGTCAGATTGAGGTAATTTCTCTAAAGAAGAGGAAATAGAAAATAAAAATATATTTTGTTTTCTTATATTTTATTTAGTTACTCTTTAATCAAATAGAATTTAGGAATGGATAGAGGAGTTGTAGTGTGGCCTGTGTGGGTTATGTGTATAGAGGGGATGTAAGAACAAAATTTTGAGAAGAGCCTTCAAAATTTTGTAGAAATACGACAGGAAAAATTAAAGTTTCTTTAGACAAATGATGAAAAATCTATTTTATTTGTTTTCCATCTCATCTCTTCAGATCTCGTATGCATTAATTTAATTAATAACGCTTTTTATCACTTACATCTGAAGAAAAGCATTCTTCGAGATCTTCGATTTAATTTTTCATTTATAATTTTGTGTTTATTTACAAATATATATACATAGAAACTTTACTTTTTTATTATTTAATTATTAGAAAAGCATATATAAAGTTGAAGCGTCTTTTTCCACTCCAAAGACATAACTTTTGCTATGTCTTAACTTCTAAGTCTACTAAGTCTTAAGTATTAAGTTCTAACGTGCAAGATATTGATCCGTTATCAATATTGGAGAGGAAAAAAACCCTCTATTTTACTTAAATATTGTATCAAAATAACAAATTTATAAACTGCCTGTTTAATTACAGAAAAAGATTTAAAAACATTTCATAAGTTACTTGGTTATTTGAATGCAATTTAAATGTCAATTTGAAGCTATAATTGTAAAAAAACTGCCTTTTTTTCCTCCCTACTTTTAGTTGTTGACACATATAACAAAGCGACTCGCTGTTCGTGATGTACTAAACAGTTGCTGGTAACATTATTTAACACTAGACCTTACGAGAGGGGTTCAGCGGGGTCCACGAGCTTTAGGGGGACCCATCAGAAAGGAAAAAAATTAAAAAGTGTCCTTTTTAATTAAAAAACTTCATTATCATTATGTTATTTGCATAAGCAGGGTCACCGAAAGGGGGTCTTCGTACTGTTCATCTCTCCATTCTCTGGGGGGCTCTGGTTAACACTGAAAGAACGTATTTTTTATAAAAAGAATTACCAAATAACAAATAACAAATTTACTTTCTTCCAAAAAAAGTAGGGATAGATCTAGAGGAGAGCGATAGAAGGAGTCGATCACCCTCTAAGATATTATTTTTATAGCTAACGGGAGCTTCGTTATTTCTTTAAAATAATGTATTTATTTTATTATTTTTATTATTACTTTTCGATTTTTTCACATATTTAAGTTCGTGTAGTTTATTTTATGTAATCACCGAAACAATAAAACTTTTATATACTATTTACACAAATTAAAAATTGCCTCTTTCTCCTTTGTTCCTGGATCCTATTTACAAAAAATACTGTATATTAAATTTAATTTACTTTACTGTTTGAAAAACTCTACAGCTAAATATGAGGAAACTTTAGCGGATGATTATCCTTATTACTACCTCCAATCTGATGTAAACAAATTAAAACAATAAGAATTAATTCAAATTATAAATTTTTATTATTATTATTATTTATTTTTTTTAATTGTAATTTTTGCAATATTTTTCTCTAAATTAATTAATCTAATCATGTTTTCTGTTATACTGAATTTTAATTTTAATATATAATAAATGGTCTAAACAATATAAACTATTTTTCATTCTGTCTTAAAGTATTAAATAATTAAAATTTATTATATACAAAAAATATAAAATAAATTTTAAAAAAATGACAAAGATAAAAGCTATCATAAATATATTTTAAGAAATATTTTCTAGAAGATAAAATATATAAAATAAATTTATTATTTTATACGGATAAAATATTTAGTTATATAAATAAAAAATTTACATTTTATCATTATTTAGAAATATTCTTTATTTAAAAAATAAAAAATAATTGTGCAATATTTTACAAAATAAAGAAAGAATATTGATTTATTTACCACTTTCTAAACATAAAAAAAAATTGTTTTTAATGTGTAAAGATCTTTTATAGTTATAAATTAATATATAAAGATAAATAATTTAACCAATTACTTATCTTTAGATTGCAATTTTATTTAATAATTAAAGTTTAATGAAGTTAATTTTAATATGTTTATGAGAAACTCATATATATTGTGTCAAGTTTACATATGAAACCAGTGTAAAATTGATTACAAACATTTAATCTGTAGAATATTAAACCAGTGACTACATAAATGGGTTTTTAATTGGGTCAATAAAATTCTCATTTATATGCAAAGAAAGATAAATTGTAAATCTTTATTAAAAACATCGCTGTAATGTTTAATTTTATTTTATTTTTGAGAGTGTAATTTTAAATTTTCACTTTAAACAAACACATTTTAATTAATTATTTTATAAGATAATTATTTACAATTTATATATAAATATTTATATTAACTGTGTTTACTCTCAGTATAAATTAAATAAATTTCTTTTTACTACATTTAATTTTCTTCAAAATTTCTAAATAAAATGATTTATTTCTATTAATAATTCAATTTTTTTTGTTATTTAAACATTTTTTACAGCTAAATTTTAATATTTTTAATGTTTTACCACATTTACTTGTACTCCATATTAATAAAAACTTCAATTACTTGTACATAGGTTATACGTATAAAATGATAATTTATTTTAAAAATATTATTAAAAAATTTAATTTATAAATAACATGTTCTATAAAAATTGAAGGAAATTTCAAAAATATACAGCAAAATAAATTTAAAAAGTTAAAATTGTGTGTGGCGCCATCTGTTGCGANCGCGTGCTTTCTGATAAACCCACCCCTCGACCTTTAACCACCAAAATTTAATAGCATCTGTCCTCCTAACACACGAACCTCCTTACAAAATTTCAGAAATTTTTGACCAAAGGCACAAGAGTTGTTAAGCTTCAAAGTGGGTTTACAAAATCGTATCCCCCCACACGTTACACACAGAAAAACCCCAATCTTTCGCATTTCTCGACGTTTTAAGGTTTCCAGAGTCCAAAAGTGTAAAAATCTCGGAGGGAATGATTTTTTGACCAATCGCCATACGTCTCTTATATATAACAAGTGGAAAAGTAAAATAAATTTTGAATAAATTAATTTATAATTACATAAAAACTAAGGGAACAACTTGTGATTTATAAATACTTTAAATTCGTATAACAAATTTTTATTAGTTTTAAAACATTTAAATAATTTTTGATTTAAAAAAGAAATAAACAAATATATGTACAGGATGGCCCCGAAGTCAGTTAACCGTGTTGTGTTTTAATCCATTTTATATTGTTTCTTACGGGAAAATTTGTTTCGATTTTAGAACAAATCGGTTTTCGAACAACTCATAGGAACGAATTATGTTCGAAAACCGAGGTTTAACTGTATTTTAAATAGGACAATTTTTGATTATTTCAATTAGAACATCGCTATTCTACTAACATTTCTCATTCCGTCGTAAAAATGTTTACGCGTCTTCTCCTCCTTGGTGTGGACATTAAATTTGAATGACTCCAAAGAGACAATTAGGAAGTCTGATAATTTTCAATTATATTACAATATAAAATTTAAATAATAAAAATTTTAAAAAGTAATTTTGTCGAATTATGACAAATTTCTCTATTTAAGTTCTACCCCACGCTCAATTTCCCCACCCCTCAATCTTTAACCACCAAAATTTAATAGCATTAATGTCTCTTATATACAAGTTACCCTGCCAAATTTTGCTTATTTAATCTTTACCCCATTCCGAGATATTAAACTAAAAATGAAAGCAAACACGCACGCTCATACGTATCTACAGAAACATCCCCTTTTATGACGTTTTTGAGTGAGCGATCTCAAAACGTCGAGATTTACAAAAAAGGAGGGACGGATTTGACACTAATACAGTATTTTCCCGTATTATATACATAAGAGCCGAGAAAATAAAAGTTTTGTATAGCGAACCGTACTGTTTATGCCGTTGCTCGGTACTGTACGTTATACAAGTATATGTAATTAATAAGACAACGAAACATTCGATACCCCGTGGTGTATATTACGCGGCTCAATTAAGGAGGTTGATACGCCTTACTTAATTTTGAGGCCAACCGCAGCGTTACGGAGCGTTACAGGGGGTGGGATGTAGTCGAAAAGATAAAGATAGCGTTACGTAATTGCGGACGATCCCCGATAATTGACGCTCGAAACGCGACCGGACGGCTTCTATAATATATAAATATGTATAAACTAATTATTCAGTATATAAAATTAAGGAATATATATAACATAGATTTCAACTTAGTTCATTTTTAATCAAAATACTAAAATATAAAATAAACGTATATTAAAAAGAAATAAAATACATTAACGTACAAAGAAAAAGAATTAATTTGTCTAATTATTAACGGAATTAATTTGTATGAGATAATGAAAATGCAAATATTTGTGAAAAGGAGGAGTTTAAATCGATGTTCTTTTTTTTTGCTTCATTGAACAATAGAATCAGCAATTAAGTGGATTTATTCATATTTTCAAAACACATTGAAGTAGAAAATAATTCAGTTTTATAAATTCATTTCACTCTTAATTAATAATTAATTTTAGTAAATTGTCCTTTTTTAAAACGTTCGTAATACAATAATCATCAGAATGACCTCTGGTTTAGTTTACCTTTCGACGATAATTTTAATAATTCCTTTGGCATTTTTTAAATATTTTATTACCTCCGCTTACATTTTTTATATATGTTTTTTCCACCGTTGAAGATTATTTATTATTTAAACGATAATGCAGTTTTTGTTTTTTGTTATTTTTCCTTTATCACAAGACTAGATTTTCACTCGTTAAAAATGTCTAATTCGATAATTTTAATCGCATCCCGAATAGATTTTTATCGAAAATAAAGTTTCGAACACGCGTATTAAATCATTTAATTGACTTTTATATAATCTTAGACTATTATTCTCTTTAAATTGTAGTTTAATAATAGGTTAAATGATTTTTAAATAATTAACTTTTGCTTTAAAGCAACTTATTTAGCTGTTAAAATACTTGTATATTAAATATTTTTCTTAACGTTCGAGTTGGGACTGAAGGGGTAAATTAATTAATCCGTTTCTGACCCCCAAAACAAAGCCTCCCCTTTTTTATGTAAGGTAATATTATATTAATAAATTTTTGTTATTTAATTTAACTTAAGCGTATTTAAACGCGAATTCTATGACGCCATTTATATAACACGAATATCAATCAACGCGGTTTTTTATTAATTAATTTAATTTAGATTCAATTGCGGCGCGTACCGCAAAACGAAAGCAGTATCTTTTCCGCGTGCGCATTGAAGTCTCATTTAAATAGTTACGTCATCGATGATTCGTGACCCCACGTCTAATAACGCGTGGCGATATCGGCGCCACTAACTTCTGAATCGGTAGCCTGTCGTTGATTGGCCGGGTCGTCGACTTTTTTTTAACACGGGAATTATACGGAGTTGACCATCCGTAATTGTCAAATCTCTGGCCGGCTCTCGACGGATGCAATTACGATTGAGTTCGAAATTATGTTCGTGACCCGAACTGTTCGAAAAGCGAGTCGTTCGAAAACAGGTTTGACTGTAATTTTTAGCAAAATAATTGTGCAGAAGTATTTTGGTCAATGATTACGCAGCGAGTTCTTAATTATTTAAATCGTTCACTTTAGGAAAAGCGCTGTATGCTCTATTGGAGGCACTCTAGTAGAATTTTAATGTGAAAGAATAATGGCAACAATTTAGCCTTTGCGGATACAGATTACAGATGGATACGGCTGAAAGATATACCGATATACAAAGGTAATGCGTACGGTCGACCCCCTTATAACACGGTAAATACGTTCCGTTCTTTATAAAATTGATGTTCTAAGAGTCCTTGAATACACGAGCCAATCACAGCCCGGCACGTGTGCAGTTTACGGACTACGGCTGTTTGAACGGTTTTCTTCCATAAAATTAATCGATTCTAGACTAATTCGACTCAACATTTCCAAAATACGTANACTCTACAGCAAAAGTTTTGAAAGTACTGTAATTACAATACATTCTGTTAGCTAGCGACAAAGGAATAAATTACGAACAAAGAAAACTGATTAATATTTATATTTTACATTTTCTCTGTTATCGTTTATACGATAGTTTGAAATTACAGTCGATTTCCGTATTCGTAAATTTAACCATAAAGTAAATACGCGGAGTAATTACGTAGAAACGGCGTGACAGCCGTCCGCCACGAATCGAGGTTAAAATCCAAGATGGCCGTTTAGTGAGGTTACCGCTCGGACATTGCCCTTTACTTATAAACTACTTGCCGAATACAGTACTTTATTTATTTCTGCAGTTTCAGACGTCGGTTTGTTCATTGTACGTCTTTATTACACGTGTATTTCGCATTTATAATACGAGTTTAAATTTGCTTAATTTAAGAAATCTGTCTATCTACTCGTCAACTTGTTTGATTGATAGTGCGAATAAGCTAGACCTTGCCTTTCATTGCTTTATAATTCCACTTATTTAATTAACAGGGTATTTGGAAAAAAAGCCGATCGTTAAATTTTTGAGAAATTTGACCCGGAGTTCGAACGATGCTTCTACGTTCGAACTGCACGCGTTCACTGCGTAAATTTCATCTTTTCAGCAGCCGAGTCGTCTCGCTCTCGCTATGAAAGCATCTCTTGCTCGTGCGTTTTCGGTGCTTTTTTTCGTTCTATATTTGTAACCTCTACCTATTCACCATAGCATCCAAGCAGAGTGTGGAAACAACGAAGCCTAAGAGGGATATTGTAGTATCGACAATTGAGGTGAAAAAGGAACTTATCGCGAAGCGTAAAAGTGATCTGGCTGCTATGTTTAAGATGTCAAAATCGACGGATCAATAAATGCAATTTTCATTTTATCATACATTATTTACGTACAGTACGGTCGCGCTAATCCGAACTAATTGAGACTGGTGGTAGTTGGGATTAATGAAAAGTGATTACGGTGATATGATGGTAAGAATTTGATGCTTATGTTTTGAGGTTTTTTTTACTGTTGTAAGATACTTTACAGTAGCAAATAGAGGTTAGAATTGTTAAGTAAAACAGGGTTACAGAATGAATGAGCGAAAATGCTGACAACACGACATACGGTATGTTTACGAGTGAGCTGCAAATGTACAGTTGACAAACCTGTTATTTTAGTTAGGGGAATAGTAGATGTTCGGATTAGCCCAGATGTACTGTATTTTATTTATTGTTTTCGTGTTTTAATTTATTATTTAAGGCATTTAATTGTGTTATTTTTACCTTGAATTATGTGTATTTACTATTTAAGTTTATCGAAATGGATATTATTTAGATTCTTGGAATAGATTATATCACTGTCATTATTTCTAATGGGAGAAATTGATTCGGACTTCGAACGGCCTCCTGGAACGAATTTAATTCGTTCGGACTAAGAGTCATCATTATATAACATATTATCGGCAGTCTAGAGTTTCTTAATACAATGTCGCCAGACTCTTCTGTAGTAAAACAGTAGGCCTAATTTTCTGCTGGCCTATTTTTAAGATTAACCTCGCCTTGGAAGGAAATATGAATAAATAAACGTATTGTAGATTTGTATAGAAATGATTGATTTTAATATCAGACAGCAGATCAAGTGTAACATCCGCATGCCGTATCTAAAATTTGGTGAAAAAAACGTAACAGGGAGGAGTAGGCAATGAATAAGGACTTAAAATCGTTGACTTTGTATTTGAATGACTCCTTGTTCTCCTGTTCGAGTGTCGAAAAAGTCCTTTTAGTGTCCTCGCTAGCTTTTTATTAGTTTTATTTAGTTCATTGGTTACTCTCTTCAAATGCGGTTAGTGATAATGTTATTTTATATTTATAAAGCAGTTTTTAAAATTTTTTAACGTAAATTTATTAAAATTCTCAGCTTTTTTATATCTCAAAACTGCCAATTTTATTAACGTTTTGGTACTTTAACGTTTGTCTTTAATATTGATTCTCCGTATTCAAATAACTCTGCACTTATTTGTTAGATAATTCATAACGTAATAATAATAATAATAATAATATTGAGTAAGGCCAACCACTGTAAATACGATAGGAGTTGTTATAATGCTCTTTGTTTTATTGCAACTCTGATATTCGCGTCCAGCATCTTTTCGGCATTGCAATAAAACATGAAAAGGAGATACGGGTTAACGATTACGATGTAACTCGTTCTCTTTTAACGTGACAGAAGCTTGAATAATATATAATATATTGCTTTTCCTTATGACTTCACTTTGACAGTCGAAAAGAATTCGCTGGATTTATAAATTTATCGTCCACTTAAAATTAAAATAAACATTGAAGAGTAAGTGTATCAAATTAATAATTACTTTCTTTTGAACACCAGAGAATTTTCCACCTTTAAATAAAGAGTAATTTTCATACCGCCACTGCTGGAATTTGTTATATTGCCCGCCTGTCTTTGCCTCCGATCTCAGCATCGAGAACTTCGGTAAGTTCTACACTCTACAGCAAAAGTTTTGAAAGTACTGTAATTACAATACATTCTGTTAGCTAGCGACAAAGGAATAAATTACGAACAAAGAAAACTGATTAATATTTATATTTTACATTTTCTCTGTTATCGTTTATACGATAGTTTGAAATTACAGTCGATTTCCGTATTCGTAAATTTAACCATAAAGTAAATACGCGGAGTAATTACGTAGAAACGGCGTGACAGCCGTCCGCCACGAATCGAGGTTAAAATCCAAGATGGCCGTTTAGTGAGGTTACCGCTCGGACATTGCCCTTTACTTATAAACTACTTGCCGAATACAGTACTTTATTTATTTCTGCAGTTTCAGACGTCGGTTTGTTCATTGTACGTCTTTATTACACGTGTATTTCGCATTTATAATACGAGTTTAAATTTGCTTAATTTAAGAAATCTGTCTATCTACTCGTCAACTTGTTTGATTGATAGTGCGAATAAGCTAGACCTTGCCTTTCATTGCTTTATAATTCCACTTATTTAATTAACAGGTTAGTGTTAATCTTCTTTCCACAATACATTTTGTTAATCTAATTTGGCACTATAATGTTTTTTTTTTTTTTTAATTTATTTTTTGTGGTTCGTTTCTCACACGACCATCGTCACTTTGTAACTTTTGCAACATTAGTCAACTGAATCTTTCGTTTTTATACTTGTTGTTTAATGTATCGAAGGCTGAACTTCCTAATCTTAAATTTAATATTTATTTAGAAAACATTTACGCAGTTATAAATAAATGTGGCTCTGGGTCTATATTACTGAATGATTTTTATAGCTTTAGCGACCGTTACCGTCCGCCGTTAAAAAACAGACCCGACGAAAGCTAAAATACGAGACCAAAAATAAAGAATAAAGCGCAAAACAAAAATAAAAGTTGAAAACAAAAAAGTAATTTAAGGAAATGGCGTTTATGAACCGAAATAAGGCGGCTTCCCCGACACTGCATCCGAGTGTCCTAAGAGAAAGAACAAGAAACAGCGAACAAAAGGAAAAAATGAGACGTCATTTTTTATTGTCAACAAGAAAACTATTGATAATATTATTAATTAATTAAAATAATTTCTGATATATATACGAAAAGAACGTAAAAGATTGGTAAATATTTTGATTTAATTGTATATGTAATATTATTTTATAAATTTTACGATATAAAATAATCAAAAATATTAGTAAAAAATATATTTCGTAAATAAATTTGAAATAGCTGGCAACACTGGACTTTGAAATTTGATTTCCTGCGTGCGTGATCAAATGTAATGTGAAGTTGGAATTTAAAATTAGAAATTAAGAAATGGTTTGTGACGTTCGACACGATGTCGTGTTGCATTTCGCGTGCAATTTGCTTCGACATTTAGAGAAAAGAATGTAAGGTTTGCGTCATTTACTGCATCAAACATACTTTTTAATTAAATATTTAAGTCGTGTAAGCGGTCCAACAATGGCACTTATTTAAAGTTTAATAACATCAATATATTGCTTTAGAATAAATTTTCTTAACGTGAGTATAACTGTTTAATTAATGTAATAGAAGAGGCGTATAAAGGCTTCTACATCGTTCCGTGTATCCGTACGACATTTGGCAAGAATATTCTTCGACGTCCTCGACCGCCACCGCCTCTCCGGCCATTCCCTTATAACTTAACTGGCAATTTTGTTTTTGTGGTTTTGTTGTTGTAAATATTTGGCTTGATAAACTTACGTTTTAGTCGGTGGCCCTTTATCCTACGGGCAAAAAAAGGCCCCGAACCCGTCTTTCATAAACTCCTTACGATAGTCGGAATATAGAGATTTAAATTCGGCACCGTGTCCGGGGACCCTGGATTGCCTACGGAATTTAAACCCTTTGGAGGTCGCCTTAAAGTAAACGGACGCGGCGTGTTCTCTCCGGAGAAAACGTCCCGAGTCTACCCGGCCCGTGGAATTCTCTAATTCCGGTTTGCCCGGGTTACCGCCCGCCGGCGATTAGAGTCGCCGAGACTGGCGTTTTTTTGCCGCCTCTTCCGACCCGGTCCCGTCGATTCCGCACTACCTCGAGAGCTCGAGCCGTGCCGGGCGTGCCCGGCCGGTTCGTTTATGTTTTTGAAATGTAACTCCTTTAGTCTTAAAATTAAAAAAAATTAGATCAGATTTGATTTTTATTGCTTTATTTAAAATAATTACGCATAAATGGTATAAGTGTCGCGATAAAATTATTCTATATACGAATAGACGGATTGTGCCACCGACAAATCTTGTGTTGTGATTCGCTTACTCCCGTTATAAATCCATAATAGGTTACTTGGTTAAAGTCCAGATACGTATACCGTCGTGGCGGTTCATCTCTGATTCCAGCAAACAAAAGAAAGGAAACAGTGGGGACGCACGTTCTAACCTAACCTCCTAACCTAACCTATTCTAATAAATTACCATAATTATTACCAATCAAATTATTAGAATAGGTTAGGTTAGGTTAGAACGTGCGTCCCCACTGTTTGCTGGATTCAGAGATGAGCCGCCACGACAGTATACTTATCTGGACTTTAACCGGTTACTTTTTAATTGCACGCTACGTTAATGAAGCTGTTTTTTCGGTTTAACTGTGTTATATTAAGTTTGTCTTAATTTGATTTTAATTATTGTATTTCGATATTAATATGGAGTCAATAAAGAGTTTACGGTGTGGTATAGTATGGGGAATAGTATTAATTAGGCCGGTTTTTAATTGTAACTTCGAGCAAACGGAAACTACGTTTATCTGTCATTTACCAATCCCTGTGCGTGCCAATTAACTGAGAGTGTACTGTATTTAAAGAATTTTAATATATCCTATATTTAAAGTAGGAGTTATAAGTTCTTGAAATAGTATATACTTTTCACAAGTTGATAATTAAAATTTTATAATATATTAATTTAAATGTGAATATAATTAATTTATTTCAGAAAAAAGTAAAGTTATGAAAATAGATATAATGCAGCTGTAACTATGAAAGAAGTGCAAAATTTATATCAAGGGACTTCAAAAGATACTTTTTGCCCTTCTGAAGGCACTCCTGTTGATTGTAAAGTGATAAAGACTGCTGGACCATATTTATTAGGTAAAAATAAAAGATTAATTAATTTAAATTCGGTTACTATCATTTTAAAGATAATTTTCTGTATTATATTTAGAAATGAGCAAAAATTATTGTGACACTGTCACAATGCCGGGCTGCAATTTTTAATGATATCTTAGTATAGTATATTTAATTTAAAATATATGCTTTCCACCTGAAATTAGTAGTGGCTTGCCCCTGTACGTCATATTTTAGAGTCGTGCCTGTCATCTATCTAACGTCTTTTGGGGGAAATTTTTGAATTGAAATAACACGACTTCCGGTTTGCATTGGAAGTTTGTATATAGTTAATTGGGGCCTCCTGCCCCTAAATTTTCCATATCTGGTCTCGTCTTCCGTTTATCTAACTCCGTTCTCGAGATTAAGGAAAGACGGACGGACGGATGACGGTGGGAATTTATAGGTCTAAAATTTTTTCAAATTGCAGCCCAATAAAGAACAATTGCTTTTTGTAAAATTTTACATTTAAGATGTGATAAATTCAGTTTGTGAAAAGCTTTCACTTGAAACAGTTTTTGCTTGAGAGTTTTCTTTTCTTATGAAAGTATTTAAATATTAAAAATTATCATTTAAAATTTAATAGGTGCAAGACTTGGTAGCTCTCCAGTCAGAAGTATTGTTCAGTGTTTAGCTAGAAAAGAAGGAACTGATGAATTTTTTACTCTCAAAGTAATGTTATTCATTTTCATTTCATTTAATTTTATTACATTATTATAAATATTTTAATTAATATGAAAGTGTTTTTTAATTGAACAATATTTAATTCAAAGTTTATTCAAGGACTATATCGATGTATTTTATTAAATATCTCCACATTTAGAATCCAAACTAATTAGAAAATACACAAGTAGCTATTAAGAATATCATTTTTTTGATTTTATTTGAACAAAAGCTGTAAAAAATTAAATTTATAATTTGTTTTTTATTCAGTTTAAATGTGATTATATACCTTATCTGTGCATTCTCTATTTGGATTCTGAAGATGAGATCACTTCTGATACTCAAAGAATACATAAATTTATTCAATCAAGATGTCTTGTCTTAATGATTTCTACTCTATCTGATATTCAAAAAAATCTAAACCCCCTTTTTTTAATATTTAAACTAATGTTAGGATTAAATAATTTTATGAAATTTAGAATTTTTATAAATTCCTAAATTATTGTGAGTGTTATTATTATTAATCTATATATATGAAATTACATGTTCTGACAGACTGACTGATTCATCATTGCCCAGAGCAAACCGCTGAACCTAAAGAGGTGAAATTTGGTATACAGTTAGGGTACACCATGAGAATACACACTAAGAAGGGATTTTTCGAAATTCCCCCACGGGGGAGAGGGAGAGCATTAAGGCTTAACCTGAAGAACAGCTTTTACTGTGCTATTTTATATGGGATTTTTGTATTTGATAGTAATAACTTAATTTTCAAACATACAATATTTACCAAATTATCCAAATCATTTTCCCGAGCAATGCCGGGCTCATCTGCTAGTTAAAAATATAAACATCTTAATGACTTTTTCTGAATTTGGTGATTTTGTCGATATACTAATATTCCATTATTTGGTAGGTAAGCTGGCGAGGCAAGATCATGACTTTTATTTGTTGAACGAAAAGTTGAAAGCAACTGAGGAAATATTATATTTGGGGGTTCTTATTACCTCAACGTTGTCTTTTGGAAAACATGTTCAGCGGATGAAGACCAAAGCATATAGAATAATTAATAATTTAATTAGTTTATTAGTAAAAATGAAAATCAGTTCTATTCAAATGCAGTTTCGACTCTTTTCAGCGTTGGTTTTCAACTCTATTTGCTATGCTCTCCCATTATGGGGTCTGGACTGGTTATCCTACTTTGAAAAAATTCAATTGCTATTTATAAGAAAAATTTACGGATTAGATAAAGCAGTGCCGGGATATGCGATTTGCCATGATACTAACAGATTGTTATTAGAATCCTACTTGGTAATTAGGACCATGAAATTTCTTAAGAGACTGTTAACTAGTGAGAACATACAGGTTAATACAATACTAAAAGTTTTAAAGAACTTGGCAGAGAACAAAAAGAATTATCAAAACAATTGGTATAACAAACTTAGGATCAAATTGGAAAGTTATGGTTTGTCTCATTTACTATTTAACAGTACAGAAACAGACTGGAATTACGGAATTTCTTTATTGGTGGAGAATATGTATAATAATTCAATTGATCGTGAGATGAAAAATTTACAGGAGTCAAAATTTCACCCATGGTATATAGTTAATTTAAATTTCCCTCCAGCAAATAATTATATTCATTATAAAATACCATTTGGGATGAAAAGATTTTATATGCAGATCAGACTAAACAGTTTTTATATTATAGTTGAAGGGAATTATTTGGATATCAGGAATAAACAATGTAGGCTGTGTAATGACCAAATTTCTGTATATCATATAATTAGTTTGTGCAAGGGTTGTTCCAAATTTAGAGAACAGACTGGTATTTCCACCTTGTCAGCCATCAAATCTATGCAAGAATTCTACCAAAAAATATTTCAGATGGGATCAATTATGATTACCAGAATATATCAGTTCTTTATTAAATATATTAAAATGGTTGAGAGTCTTAATGAATGATTTATAAATTTACTTTTATTGTTGTTGTTACTTCTATCCAATATTATGTCACTTGATTGTTTAAATGTATGAATAGAAGATAATTTACATAATAATTATTTATTGTCGGAAGATATATTATATATTCACTAGTATTTGTAAGCCAATGTACTCCTTGTAACTGGAATTTGTTCCAAATATCGCTAATAGAATTGTTTGCACTAAAAATATTAATTCTCTATAATGAAGTTGTTTATCAATTTAAAATTCAATGAGTTAATCAAATAATTGAATTTTACATAGATCTATAAATTTATTTTATTTGTTTAATCATTATTTCTAATTACTGAAGAATAAATAATTCTTTAACTGAGAAAAAAGTGGACGAAGAGTAGTGTGTGTGTGTGTATATATATATATATAGTTCTAGATGACAACTCTTCGTATCTTAAAATGTAAATAACTAAATTGATTAGATTCACTTTTTATGAAAATATAGATTTAAAATGCAAATAGCTTTTATGAAAATAAAAACTTGAATATTTTATATGAAAATATAAGAGTATGTATTGTTTTTAAAGTATTTATTACGTGTAATCTGAAATATTTATCATTATATATTCTGTAATCAATATGTAATGATATATACTTCAGAAAATGAAATGTTTATTTGTAGATTCCTGTTTAAGGATGTTTCTAAAATGCTAAAAAATGTATCATATTTTAGTCCCTATTCATAATTTTTCTTTCAAAAATACTAACTTTATTGATGGGATAGAGAAAATGTTGGAAGTATTATACGATTAATGCATCAGAATGAAAGTATTAATTCCTATCACTGAAAAATTATTCATCTAATTTTATTGAAATTATATCAGGTTTTATTACATTTGCTTTTTAGAATGACTTACATTTTTTATATTATTTTTAAAGTTCATTTTCAAATTATTTTTATTAAATTGAAATTTTTGTAAAAATTAAATATTGTTGAATTTATTATATTTTAAATTAATATTATACTCTTTCAATGCTGTTACAGACTTAATTGGCTTAATATATTGTATAATTTCTAAAGTAGTAATAACTTTTTCTTATAGATTTTGACATTGCAAAATCCATCAGAGGAAACGCAAGATGATCGTCAGGGTAAAATGTTACTCCATACGGAATATTCTTTATTATCGTTGCTTCACGATCAAGATGGTGTTGTTCATCATCATGGATTATTCAAGGTATTTTATTATTATTAAAGTTGTTGAATTAATTAAATAGGCATTTAACTATATATGAGTTTTTAAAATTTGCTACATATAGCTGAATATGTCTATGTAAGAAGAATTAATATCGAGATATATCGAGCCAAATACCCCTAACTTTGAATAATTATAGAAAAATTCCGAGATGGTAAAATTCCATTCCTTCTTACGAATCAAGATATTTAAACAGAGGGCAGGAAATGGTTTAATAAACAAATAATGTGGAAAACTTATAGTAGTAGGTAAAAAAATTACATATATAGAGGCATTGTCTTTCAGATGTAATGCCTTCCCAAAAATGTATGAAAACAGTCAAATAATAAGATTCCACAATTAAAATAAGTTCTATTCTTAGAAAACTAAAAAGAAAAATTATAAAATTGTTATTAAGGTAGGAATGTTGGATGTGTCACACGCATTCATTGTAAAAAAAATTGTTATAATGCATAAAACATTAAAGCCATAGATTACACTGAAAATAAACAATAAGAATTAATTTTCACAAATGATTTTACTGTTAAAAATCAAAAATGGCAGAAAGTGCTATTGCTTGATATCCCAAAACTTTTATTTTTCAACTGAAAATGTACAATTAACTAATTTTGCATAGAAAAAGTGACTTATCAAATCACTTTTTTGATGCAAAATTAATCAATAATGAAATAGTGACTTGTCCAAAAGTCAATGACCCTTAAATGGGCTAGCAAAAAAGGATCGATATTATAATTCTAATTATCCACTCTTCTTACATGATTTTAAACAGAGGTGAACACAATAAAATGCAAAATCCAAAAGTAACAGATATATTTTTTTCTAAGAACATTATAATTTGATTAAAAAAAAATCATTTATTTAAATTATTTGTGTAACAGAATGAAACTACAATAGAGCATTGATTATCCGACCCAATTGGGGACTGGGGTTGGTCGGATAAATGGAAAAATACATTATTAGTATAGTATATTAGTATATCCCATGTAATTAGTATATCACTATTAACCTACTTTGCGTTGAATTTTCATCAATGTTAAAACCCTAACAAAAATTTTTTAAAATAATAATCGTCACTATTGTATTGTTAAAAATTAGAAAATTAAGCCTTGTTTAAATACTGGCTCCCTTTTAATTCGAGCCAGTATTGCCAGCTAAAACACGTAAAAATAGTATTAAAGTAGCCAAGATATAGCCAAATATTGTAGTGCCACATCACTAGCAGACATTTGAATTTGCCGACTAGAACGCATTCGGTTAACCGATGTGACGGTTGATCGAGGGTCGGATAATCGATGCTCTACTTTATTATTCTGTTTTCTTAAAAACCCAAGACCTCAATAAAAAAGTTGGCTCAATTCAGTTATGTGAAATGTAATAAAATTAATTCTTTCAATTATTTTGAACATTAAGTTATTAAAACAATTTTAAACACTATTAAAATATGTTTTAATGTTAAATTTGAAAATTGTCTTGTGTTAAGATTACAGTATGAGCAAAACAAATATAAAATAAATAGTTCACACGNAATTACTTTCTTTTGAACACCAGAGAATTTTCCACCTTTAAATAAAGAGTAATTTTCATACCGCCACTGCTGGAATTTGTTATATTGCCCGCCTGTCTTTGCCTCCGATCTCAGCATCGAGAACTTCGGTAAGTTCTATACTCTACAGCAAAAGTTTTGAAAGTACTGTAATTACAATACATTCTGTTAGCTAGCGACAAAGGAATAAATTACGAACAAAGAAAACTGATTAATATTTATATTTTACATTTTCTCTGTTATCGTTTATACGATAGTTTGAAATTACAGTCGATTTCCGTATTCGTAAATTTAACCATAAAGTAAATACGCGGAGTAATTACGTAGAAACGGCGTGACAGCCGTCCGCCACGAATCGAGGTTAAAATCCAAGATGGCCGTTTAGTGAGGTTACCGCTCGGACATTGCCCTTTACTTATAAACTACTTGCCGAATACAGTACTTTATTTATTTCTGCAGTTTCAGACGTCGGTTTGTTCATTGTACGTCTTTATTACACGTGTATTTCGCATTTATAATACGAGTTTAAATTTGCTTAATTTAAGAAATCTGTCTATCTACTCGTCAACTTGTTTGATTGATAGTGCGAATAAGCTAGACCTTGCCTTTCATTGCTTTATAATTCCACTTATTTAATTAACAGGTTAGTGTTAATCTTCTTTCCACAATACATTTTGTTAATCTAATTTGGCACTATAATGTTTTTTTTTTTTTTTTTTAATTTATTTTTTGTGGTTCGTTTCTCACACGACCATCGTCACTTTGTAACTTTTGCAACATTAGTCAACTGAATCTTTCGTTTTTATACTTGTTGTTTAATGTATCGAAGGCTGAACTTCCTAATCTTAAATTTAATATTTATTTAGAAAACATTTACGCAGTTATAAATAAATGTGGCTCTGGGTCTATATTACTGAATGATTTTTATAGCTTTAGCGACCGTTACCGTCCGCCGTTAAAAAACAGACCCGACGAAAGCTAAAATACGAGACCAAAAATAAAGAATAAAGCGCAAAACAAAAATAAAAGTTGAAAACAAAAAAGTAATTTAAGGAAATGGCGTTTATGAACCGAAATAAGGCGGCTTCCCCGACACTGCATCCGAGTGTCCTAAGAGAAAGAACAAGAAACAGCGAACAAAAGGAAAAAATGAGACGTCATTTTTTATTGTCAACAAGAAAACTATTGATAATATTATTAATTAATTAAAATAATTTCTGATATATATACGAAAAGAACGTAAAAGATTGGTAAATATTTTGATTTAATTGTATATGTAATATTATTTTATAAATTTTACGATATAAAATAATCAAAAATATTAGTAAAAAATATATTTCGTAAATAAATTTGAAATAGCTGGCAACACTGGACTTTGAAATTTGATTTCCTGCGTGCGTGATCAAATGTAATGTGAAGTTGGAATTTAAAATTAGAAATTAAGAAATGGTTTGTGACGTTCGACACGATGTCGTGTTGCATTTCGCGTGCAATTTGCTTCGACATTTAGAGAAAAGAATGTAAGGTTTGCGTCATTTACTGCATCAAACATACTTTTTAATTAAATATTTAAGTCGTGTAAGCGGTCCAACAATGGCACTTATTTAAAGTTTAATAACATCAATATATTGCTTTAGAATAAATTTTCTTAACGTGAGTATAACTGTTTAATTAATGTAATAGAAGAGGCGTATAAAGGCTTCTACATCGTTCCGTGTATCCGTACGACATTTGGCAAGAATATTCTTCGACGTCCTCGACCGCCACCGCCTCTCCGGCCATTCCCTTATAACTTAACTGGCAATTTTGTTTTTGTGGTTTTGTTGTTGTAAATATTTGGCTTGATAAACTTACGTTTTAGTCGGTGGCCCTTTATCCTACGGGCAAAAAAAGGCCCCGAACCCGTCTTTCATAAACTCCTTACGATAGTCGGAATATAGAAATTTAAATTCGGCACCGTGTCCGGGGACCCTGGATTGCCTACGGAATTTAAACCCTTTGGAGGTCGCCTTAAAGTAAACGGACGCGGCGTGTTCTCTCCGGAGAAAACGTCCCGAGTCTACCCGGCCCGTGGAATTCTCTAATTCCGGTTTGCCCGGGTTACCGCCCGCCGGCGATTAGAGTCGCCGAGACTGGCGTTTTTTTGCCGCCTCTTCCGACCCGGTCCCGTCGATTCCGCACTACCTCGAGAGCTCGAGCCGTGCCGGGCGTGCCCGGCCGGTTCGTTTATGTTTTTGAAATGTAACTCCTTTAGTCTTAAAATTAAAAAAAATTAGATTAGATTTGATTTTTATTGCTTTATTTAAAATAATTACGCATAAATGGTATAAGTGTCGCGATAAAATTATTCCATAGACGGATTGTGCCACCGACAAATCTTGTGTTGTGATTCGCTTACTCCCGTTATAAATCCATAATAGGTTACTTGGTTAAAGTCCAGATACGTATACCGTCGTGGCGGTTCATCTCTGATTCCAGCAAACAAAAGAAAGGAAACAGTGGGGACGCACGTTCTAACCTAACCTCCTAACCTAACCTATTCTAATAAATTACCATAATTATTACCAATCAAATTATTAGAATAGGTTAGGTTAGGTTAGGTTAGAACGTGCGTCCCCACTGTTTGCTGGATTCAGAGATGAGCCGCCACGACAGTATACTTATCTGGACTTTAACCGGTTACTTTTTAATTGCACGCTACGTTAATGAAGCTGTTTTTTCGGTTTAACTGTGTTATATTAAGTTTGTCTTAATTTGATTTTAATTATTGTATTTCGATATTAATATGGAGTCAATAAAGAGTTTACGGTGTGGTATAGTATGGGGAATAGTATTAATTAGGCCGGTTTTTAATTGTAACTTCGAGCAAACGGAAACTACGTTTATCTGTCATTTACCAATCCCTGTGCGTGCCAATTAACTGAGAGTGTACTGTATTTAAAGAATTTTAATATATCCTATATTTAAAGTAGGAGTTATAAGTTCTTGAAATAGTATATACTTTTCACAAGTTGATAATTAAAATTTTATAATATATTAATTTAAATGTGAATATAATTAATTTATTTCAGAAAAAAGTAAAGTTATGAAAATAGATATAATGCAGCTGTAACTATGAAAGAAGTGCAAAATTTATATCAAGGGACTTCAAAAGATACTTTTTGCCCTTCTGAAGGCACTCCTGTTGATTGTAAAGTGATAAAGACTGCTGGACCATATTTATTAGGTAAAAATAAAAGATTAATTAATTTAAATTCGGTTACTATCATTTTAAAGATAATTTTCTGTATTATATTTAGAAATGAGCAAAAATTATTGTGACACTGTCACAATGCCGGGCTGCAATTTTTAATGATATCTTAGTATAGTATATTTAATTTAAAATATATGCTTTCCACCTGAAATTAGTAGTGGCTTGCCCCTGTACGTCATATTTTAGAGTCGTGCCTGTCATCTATCTAACGTCTTTTGGGGGAAATTTTTGAATTGAAATAACACGACTTCCGGTTTGCATTGGAAGTTTGTATATAGTTAATTGGGGCCTCCTGCCCCTAAATTTTCCATATCTGGTCTCGTCTTCCGTTTATCTAACTCCGTTCTCGAGATTAAGGAAAGACGGACGGACGGATGACGGTGGGAATTTATAGGTCTAAAATTTTTTCAAATTGCAGCCCAATAAAGAACAATTGCTTTTTGTAAAATTTTACATTTAAGATGTGATAAATTCAGTTTGTGAAAAGCTTTCACTTGAAACAGTTTTTGCTTGAGAGTTTTCTTTTCTTATGAAAGTATTTAAATATTAAAAATTATCATTTAAAATTTAATAGGTGCAAGACTTGGTAGCTCTCCAGTCAGAAGTATTGTTCAGTGTTTAGCTAGAAAAGAAGGAACTGATGAATTTTTTACTCTCAAAGTAATGTTATTCATTTTCATTTCATTTAATTTTATTACATTATTATAAATATTTTAATTAATATGAAAGTGTTTTTTAATTGAACAATATTTAATTCAAAGTTTATTCAAGGACTATATCGATGTATTTTATTAAATATCTCCACATTTAGAATCCAAACTAATTAGAAAATACACAAGTAGCTATTAAGAATATCATTTTTTTGATTTTATTTGAACAAAAGCTGTAAAAAATTAAATTTATAATTTGTTTTTTATTCAGTTTAAATGTGATTATATACCTTATCTGTGCATTCTCTATTTGGATTCTGAAGATGAGATCACTTCTGATACTCAAAGAATACATAAATTTATTCAATCAAGATGTCTTGTCTTAATGATTTCTACTCTATCTGATATTCAAAAAAATCTAAACCCCCTTTTTTTAATATTTAAACTAATGTTAGGATTAAATAATTTTATGAAATTTAGAATTTTTATAAATTCCTAAATTATTGTGAGTGTTATTATTATTAATCTATATATATGAAATTACATGTTCTGACAGACTGACTGATTCATCATTGCCCAGAGCAAACCGCTGAACCTAAAGAGGTGAAATTTGGTATACAGTTAGGGTACACCATGAGAATACACACTAAGAAGGGATTTTTCGAAATTCCCCCACGGGGGAGAGGGAGAGCATTAAGGCTTAACCTGAAGAACAGCTTTTACTGTGCTATTTTATATGGGATTTTTGTATTTGATAGTAATAACTTAATTTTCAAACATACAATATTTACCAAATTATCCAAATCATTTTCCCGAGCAATGCCGGGCTCATCTGCTAGTTAAAAATATAAACATCTTAATGACTTTTTCTGAATTTGGTGATTTTGTCGATATACTAATATTCCATTATTTGGTAGGTAAGCTGGCGAGGCAAGATCATGACTTTTATTTGTTGAACGAAAAGTTGAAAGCAACTGAGGAAATATTATATTTGGGGGTTCTTATTACCTCAACGTTGTCTTTTGGAAAACATGTTCAGCGGATGAAGACCAAAGCATATAGAATAATTAATAATTTAATTAGTTTATTAGTAAAAATGAAAATCAGTTCTATTCAAATGCAGTTTCGACTCTTTTCAGCGTTGGTTTTCAACTCTATTTGCTATGCTCTCCCATTATGGGGTCTGGACTGGTTATCCTACTTTGAAAAAATTCAATTGCTATTTATAAGAAAAATTTACGGATTAGATAAAGCAGTGCCGGGATATGCGATTTGCCATGATACTAACAGATTGTTATTAGAATCCTACTTGGTAATTAGGACCATGAAATTTCTTAAGAGACTGTTAACTAGTGAGAACATACAGGTTAATACAATACTAAAAGTTTTAAAGAACTTGGCAGAGAACAAAAAGAATTATCAAAACAATTGGTATAACAAACTTAGGATCAAATTGGAAAGTTATGGTTTGTCTCATTTACTATTTAACAGTACAGAAACAGACTGGAATTACGGAATTTCTTTATTGGTGGAGAATATGTATAATAATTCAATTGATCGTGAGATGAAAAATTTACAGGAGTCAAAATTTCACCCATGGTATATAGTTAATTTAAATTTCCCTCCAGCAAATAATTATATTCATTATAAAATACCATTTGGGATGAAAAGATTTTATATGCAGATCAGACTAAACAGTTTTTATATTATAGTTGAAGGGAATTATTTGGATATCAGGAATAAACAATGTAGGCTGTGTAATGACCAAATTTCTGTATATCATATAATTAGTTTGTGCAAGGGTTGTTCCAAATTTAGAGAACAGACTGGTATTTCCACCTTGTCAGCCATCAAATCTATGCAAGAATTCTACCAAAAAATATTTCAGATGGGATCAATTATGATTACCAGAATATATCAGTTCTTTATTAAATATATTAAAATGGTTGAGAGTCTTAATGAATGATTTATAAATTTACTTTTATTGTTGTTGTTACTTCTATCCAATATTATGTCACTTGATTGTTTAAATGTATGAATAGAAGATAATTTACATAATAATTATTTATTGTCGGAAGATATATTATATATTCACTAGTATTTGTAAGCCAATGTACTCCTTGTAACTGGAATTTGTTCCAAATATCGCTAATAGAATTGTTTGCACTAAAAATATTAATTCTCTATAATGAAGTTGTTTATCAATTTAAAATTCAATGAGTTAATCAAATAATTGAATTTTACATAGATCTATAAATTTATTTTATTTGTTTAATCATTATTTCTAATTACTGAAGAATAAATAATTCTTTAACTGAGAAAAAAGTGGACGAAGAGTAGTGTGTGTGTGTGTATATATATATATATAGTTCTAGATGACAACTCTTCGTATCTTAAAATGTAAATAACTAAATTGATTAGATTCACTTTTTATGAAAATATAGATTTAAAATGCAAATAGCTTTTATGAAAATAAAAACTTGAATATTTTATATGAAAATATAAGAGTATGTATTGTTTTTAAAGTATTTATTACGTGTAATCTGAAATATTTATCATTATATATTCTGTAATCAATATGTAATGATATATACTTCAGAAAATGAAATGTTTATTTGTAGATTCCTGTTTAAGGATGTTTCTAAAATGCTAAAAAATGTATCATATTTTAGTCCCTATTCATAATTTTTCTTTCAAAAATACTAACTTTATTGATGGGATAGAGAAAATGTTGGAAGTATTATACGATTAATGCATCAGAATGAAAGTATTAATTCCTATCACTGAAAAATTATTCATCTAATTTTATTGAAATTATATCAGGTTTTATTACATTTGCTTTTTAGAATGACTTACATTTTTTATATTATTTTTAAAGTTCATTTTCAAATTATTTTTATTAAATTGAAATTTTTGTAAAAATTAAATATTGTTGAATTTATTATATTTTAAATTAATATTATACTCTTTCAATGCTGTTACAGACTTAATTGGCTTAATATATTGTATAATTTCTAAAGTAGTAATAACTTTTTCTTATAGATTTTGACATTGCAAAATCCATCAGAGGAAACGCAAGATGATCGTCAGGGTAAAATGTTACTCCATACGGAATATTCTTTATTATCGTTGCTTCACGATCAAGATGGTGTTGTTCATCATCATGGATTATTCAAGGTATTTTATTATTATTAAAGTTGTTGAATTAATTAAATAGGCATTTAACTATATATGAGTTTTTAAAATTTGCTACATATAGCTGAATATGTCTATGTAAGAAGAATTAATATCGAGATATATCGAGCCAAATACCCCTAACTTTGAATAATTATAGAAAAATTCCGAGATGGTAAAATTCCATTCCTTCTTACGAATCAAGATATTTAAACAGAGGGCAGGAAATGGTTTAATAAACAAATAATGTGGAAAACTTATAGTAGTAGGTAAAAAAATTACATATATAGAGGCATTGTCTTTCAGATGTAATGCCTTCCCAAAAATGTATGAAAACAGTCAAATAATAAGATTCCACAATTAAAATAAGTTCTATTCTTAGAAAACTAAAAAGAAAAATTATAAAATTGTTATTAAGGTAGGAATGTTGGATGTGTCACACGCATTCATTGTAAAAAAAATTGTTATAATGCATAAAACATTAAAGCCATAGATTACACTGAAAATAAACAATAAGAATTAATTTTCACAAATGATTTTACTGTTAAAAATCAAAAATGGCAGAAAGTGCTATTGCTTGATATCCCAAAACTTTTATTTTTCAACTGAAAATGTACAATTAACTAATTTTGCATAGAAAAAGTGACTTATCAAATCACTTTTTTGATGCAAAATTAATCAATAATGAAATAGTGACTTGTCCAAAAGTCAATGACCCTTAAATGGGCTAGCAAAAAAGGATCGATATTATAATTCTAATTATCCACTCTTCTTACATGATTTTAAACAGAGGTGAACACAATAAAATGCAAAATCCAAAAGTAACAGATATATTTTTTTCTAAGAACATTATAATTTGATTAAAAAAAAATCATTTATTTAAATTATTTGTGTAACAGAATGAAACTACAATAGAGCATTGATTATCCGACCCAATTGGGGACTGGGGTTGGTCGGATAAATGGAAAAATACATTATTAGTATAGTATATTAGTATATCCCATGTAATTAGTATATCACTATTAACCTACTTTGCGTTGAATTTTCATCAATGTTAAAACCCTAACAAAAATTTTTTAAAATAATAATCGTCACTATTGTATTGTTAAAAATTAGAAAATTAAGCCTTGTTTAAATACTGGCTCCCTTTTAATTCGAGCCAGTATTGCCAGCTAAAACACGTAAAAATAGTATTAAAGTAGCCAAGATATAGCCAAATATTGTAGTGCCACATCACTAGCAGACATTTGAATTTGCCGACTAGAACGCATTCGGTTAACCGATGTGACGGTTGATCGAGGGTCGGATAATCGATGCTCTACTTTATTATTCTGTTTTCTTAAAAACCCAAGACCTCAATAAAAAAGTTGGCTCAATTCAGTTATGTGAAATGTAATAAAATTAATTCTTTCAATTATTTTGAACATTAAGTTATTAAAACAATTTTAAACACTATTAAAATATGTTTTAATGTTAAATTTGAAAATTGTCTTGTGTTAAGATTACAGTATGAGCAAAACAAATATAAAATAAATAGTTCACACGTTTTTATTATAACAAATAAATTTACCAAGAATGAACAAGTTAGGAATAGAATATGAATCAAACAAAAATGTTTAAAATTTTGTTTGAATGCTGTTTAGAATTTCTCATTGTTTGTGAGATGCAGTTCACAGAATAAGGTCTATTTTTGGATGATATAGTAGTAATTATTATTTAATAATTATAGATGTGTATCTACTGTATTTACTTGTATATAAGACAATCTCGCATGTAGGACAAGGTGTAACTTTAAAGACCAAAATAAAGAATATTAGATTTAATACATTTCTAATTTTATTTTGTTTAATCACAAATAAAATATCAACTGCACGTAAATGCACACAATGTCCCACAAAAATTACTGGCATTTTAAACTTTAAAGAAAAATCTTGTAAAATCGACCACATAATTTGTTCACGTGAAGCTGGACAATCGGGTATCTTTTTTGCCAGTTCTTAACAGTCGAATCACTCTTCGTCGATTACACTTATGGGTTTCTCCAAATTCTGATTTCTGAATAATCATCTGTTTTTACATGGGAATGGATTAAAACTTATATTGGGCTTCCATCTGATTTTGGAATTTAAATTTGGAATTCAATTGAAAAGCTTTACTTTTCCTACTACTATTCATCTTTACTCCTGACAATATGCAAGATCGATTCAAACAACCCAGATAAATACCAGAGGGTGAGCATCCGGTAAAAACTACGAATACGCTGTTCATAAAAATTATTGCAAAAATTCAAAGAATCCTTCGCTCGCGTGTATAGGACGACCTAGGTTTTTGAAGCAGTGAAAAATGAATAAAAATCTCGTCTTATATGCGAGTAAATACGATATTTACTGTTTATTTTTTTAAAATAATCATTAAACATGACAAATATGTAATTTCCAATTCCAGTATAATTATGTGAAAACAAATAAACAGTAATCGCATTTTACTCTTAGACAATGCAACTTGCGTGGAGAATGTTTTAAATTCTTTTTTTTGTTCTATTTTAGCAATAGTAAATTTTTTGTGTATGTGACAAAATATTTACATTTAACTTAAAAATATGCAAGTATTGAATACTATTTAACAGACTGTTCCTCAAAGATATGTCTAAAGACCCGAAAAAGTTTGCGATTTTTATATCAATCAACTGTAATAAAGTAGTATTTTAATTTTAAATATATTAAGCATTAAGGAGCAAGATTTTCTGTATAATTTTCCTTCAATACTCTAATTGGTTTAATCTGATTTGAATAAACACTGCTATTTTATTTGATAAATCCAAAAGTAAATAATTTCTATTGATACTAAACTTGTTATATAATTTCAGTAGACAAATATTGTATACAGTTATCTATTTTTACCTAAGTTAATTTTTAAATTGTAAAAAATAAGATTGATAATGAGATTTCCTGTTGTTTTATAATTTAAAAAAGTTTTTTTAATAACATTTAATTATTGAAGCATGTTAACTTGATTTTTTTTGTTTGCATTAAAAAAGTAAAATAAGTTATTGGAAGGTAAAATTTTTAAATTTAATTTTTGACTCCATAGAAAATACATTATATTGGAGTAGAAAGACAGTCAACAACAAATTTTTCATTTTAAACTACAAACCATTTAAATATAATTAGATAATGAAGTTTTAAATAAATAAATTGTTTATATTTTGAAATAGTGTTATTTATGTTAAAATTTAAATTATTTCAGTACTGTTAAAATGATTAAATTTAATTTACAAAACTGTTTTGGTTTAAACTTGTTATGAATTTAAAGTATTATTATAATAAATTTTCAATCAATTATGTATTTTATAGGATGAAGCTTGGGAAGAGAAAGAATTATCTACAGCCGAACTTGTTTACACGGGAAGGAAAAAGAAGCGACTGTGTTTGGTACTAGATTGTCTCTGCGCTCACGATTTCGGTACGCGCACGGCCGATATGGTAAACATGCAGCATTACGTGATTAAAGAAAAGAAATTACCCGAAAGAGAAGCAATGTTAATATTTCACGATGTTGTTAGAATTGTCTGTGCCCTTCATAAAGTAAGTAAATATATATCAATACAGGAATTAAGTTATAAAATTTTAGAAATACATTGCACTCTTGCTAATCTAATTAATTTTGTTCACTTTTCCAGTAAACATTGCAACCAAAAACAATCTCAGATTACTTTTGAAAAGTAAATAATGAATTTTAAAAATTGTTTATACAGTNCATTTAAAATTTAATAGGTGCAAGACTTGGTAGCTCTCCAGTCAGAAGTATTGTTCAGTGTTTAGCTAGAAAAGAAGGAACTGATGAATTTTTTACTCTCAAAGTAATGTTATTCATTTTCATTTCATTTAATTTTATTACATTATTATAAATATTTTAATTAATATGAAAGTGTTTTTTAATTGAACAATATTTAATTCAAAGTTTATTCAAGGACTATATCGATGTATTTTATTAAATATCTCCACATTTAGAATCCAAACTAATTAGAAAATACACAAGTAGCTATTAAGAATATCATTTTTTTGATTTTATTTGAACAAAAGCTGTAAAAAATTAAATTTATAATTTGTTTTTTATTCAGTTTAAATGTGATTATATACCTTATCTGTGCATTCTCTATTTGGATTCTGAAGATGAGATCACTTCTGATACTCAAAGAATACATAAATTTATTCAATCAAGATGTCTTGTCTTAATGATTTCTACTCTATCTGATATTCAAAAAAATCTAAACCCCCTTTTTTTAATATTTAAACTAATGTTAGGATTAAATAATTTTATGAAATTTAGAATTTTTATAAATTCCTAAATTATTGTGAGTGTTATTATTATTAATCTATATATATGAAATTACATGTTCTGACAGACTGACTGATTCATCATTGCCCAGAGCAAACCGCTGAACCTAAAGAGGTGAAATTTGGTATACAGTTAGGGTACACCATGAGAATACACACTAAGAAGGGATTTTTCGAAATTCCCCCACGGGGGAGAGGGAGAGCATTAAGGCTTAACCTGAAGAACAGCTTTTACTGTGCTATTTTATATGGGATTTTTGTATTTGATAGTAATAACTTAATTTTCAAACATACAATATTTACCAAATTATCCAAATCATTTTCCCGAGCAATGCCGGGCTCATCTGCTAGTTAAAAATATAAACATCTTAATGACTTTTTCTGAATTTGGTGATTTTGTCGATATACTAATATTCCATTATTTGGTAGGTAAGCTGGCAAGGCAAGATCATGACTTTTATTTGTTGAACGAAAAGTTGAAAGCAACTGAGGAAATATTATATTTGGGGGTTCTTATTACCTCAACGTTGTCTTTTGGAAAACATGTTCAGCGGATGAAGACCAAAGCATATAGAATAATTAATAATTTAATTAGTTTATTAGTAAAAATGAAAATCAGTTCTATTCAAATGCAGTTTCGACTCTTTTCAGCGTTGGTTTTCAACTCTATTTGCTATGCTCTCCCATTATGGGGTCTGGACTGGTTATCCTACTTTGAAAAAATTCAATTGCTATTTATAAGAAAAATTTACGGATTAGATAAAGCAGTGCCGGGATATGCGATTTGCCATGATACTAACAGATTGTTATTAGAATCCTACTTGGTAATTAGGACCATGAAATTTCTTAAGAGACTGTTAACTAGTGAGAACATACAGGTTAATACAATACTAAAAGTTTTAAAGAACTTGGCAGAGAACAAAAAGAATTATCAAAACAATTGGTATAACAAACTTAGGATCAAATTGGAAAGTTATGGTTTGTCTCATTTACTATTTAACAGTACAGAAATGGACTGGAATTACAGAATTTCTTTATTGGTGGAGAATATGTATAATAATTCAATTGATCGTGAGATGAAAAATTTACAGGAGTCAAAATTTCACCCATGGTACATAGTTAATTTAAATTTCCCTCCAGCAAATAATTATATTCATTATAAAATACCATTTGGAATGAAAAGATTTTATATGCAGATCAGACTAAACAGTTTTTATATTATAGTTGAAGGGAATTATTTGGATATCAGGAATAAACAATGTAGGCTGTGTAATGACCAAATTTCTGTATATCATATAATTAGTTTGTGCAAGGGTTG
>NW_019384972.1:98225-121198 GCF_000671375.1 Centruroides sculpturatus | reverse complement strand
TATCCCACATTCTTGCAACCTAACCCTATATATATATATATATATAATCGAGATGGGTTGATAATAATAATAATAAGCGCAGATCCGAAACGGATAGGAGTTGAAGGTTGAAATTTGGTACACAGTTAGGGTACAACACGAAAATGCACACTAAGAAGGGATTTTTTGAAATTCCTCCCCCGGGGGAGAGAGACAGGATTAAGGCTTAACACTTCCATCAACAATGGAAGTGTTAAGTAACAATGAAAGTGTCAACAATGGAAGTGTTACGTAACAATGGAATTGTTAATTAAGAGAAAGCGACGTGCAAGATGCGGATGCAGTTTTTTTCGTTTTTGCGGGAAATCGAACATATTTTTAGACCCATCTAAAAATTCTCTAATTAGTCTGGAAACATGGGGACCCAATTCTTGCATTCTGTGAGAACGGGTAAGGTTGACTATAACATAATAATCTTAATCTTTGCTATCGTTACTTTTGCCCGAGCAACGCCGGGCCTACCTGCTAGTTTCGTATAAAAGAGACTACATCATTGTTTGCTTGCTTTGGATGTGTCTAGATGGAAAACAGCTTTGTCACTATACACATACAATTCACATTTAAGGCTGCTTGAATTTAAAAAAAAATTTCTTTTTACATTTGTTTTTCTAGAAAATTGCCTTTTTTAAAATCTCCATTTGAATTCTAAGAAAATGTATTTATACTTAGAGCAAATGTATTAGAATTGTATTCTGTTTTTACAAAATAAATTGTGTAAAAACAGAACTGAACATATATATTTTTAATGTGATGATTTTAGAATATAATAAAATAGTTGTGCCAAAAAAATTATAAAGTAGACTTATTTAATAGTACTGTATTATTTTATTTACAAGAAATGTATTCTTTCAAAGAAGTTGACTGGATGGTGAATGATAAACTACCGTGTTTCCCCGAAAATAAGACAGTGTCTTATATTAATTTTTGCTCTGAAAGATGCACTAGGTCTTATTTTCAGGGAATGTCTTATTTTTTCCATGAAGAAGAATTCACATTTATTATTGAACAAAAAATTCAAAGTCGAACTTAGACAAGAGTAACGTTTATCTGGTCGTGTCGAACTGAACTTACGAAGTTCCCATGCTGGAGTGGACTTCCCACTCTCACTTCAATTTAACTATTTTATAGCGTCGACATCAGGCTCGATGACCAATTAGTGCTTACTGAACCATAGCTCTATTAAAAATGTCATTGTGGCGTGATTCCCAGCCGACCAATTAGCCACCACCAGCCGTAACGTTATGCAAATCTGTGATTCCCAAGCCATAGTCTTATGCAAATCATGCCGTGTGGTGTGATTGTCTGCGACCAATCAGTGGCTGTACTTTCAAAAAGCCAATGGCCACTTTCAACCATCTGTCGATGACCGTTACAAGTAAAAAAACTTTGCTATGTCTTACTTTTGGGGGAGGCCTTATATTTAGCAATTCAGCAAAACCTATGTTAGGTCTTATTTTCAGAGGATGTCTTATTTTCGGGGAAACATGGTACAAGGGATCCATGTTCAGATTTAATATGGACTTTGTGATTTTATGACATGACATTTTAAGTTAAAAGCATGAGATTGTTGGTCAGCTGAGAGAGAACATTAATGATATAAGAGATGTAAATATTTAATATTTAGGAAAATTCTGAGAAGAGTTTTGTTTTGTTTTGTTTTTTTCTCCTGCATTCATTATGTTCAAATGCAAGTAACTTCTTGTAATTCTCATGCTACAAAGATACAAAGAAAAAACTTAATCACTTAAATTCTTTATTTAAAAAGCAACAACTGCTTAGAGTCTACATGTATGATTTTTGACACAATGTTTAGAAAATACTAATAGATCATTATGCATATGAATTTTTCATAGAAATAAATAAATGTAATTTGGGAATATGATATAATCTTAAGTAGACAATATTAAAATGTTTTAATAATTTATTTCTGTATTGTATATGGATGGAAATTAATATTAAAATTAATATTTTAAAAGCGAAATATAGTACACCGAGATTTGAAATTGGGTAATATGGTATTAAACAAAAAGACTCGTCGCATTGTCATTACAAATTTCTGTTTAGGAAAACACCTTCTTAACGAAAATGATTTATTGAAAGATCAACGAGGTAGCCCCGCGTACATAAGTCCCGACGTATTAAGCGGTGAGTAACAACGTTCGGTGAATATCGTGATTACGATATTTAAAAAATAAATTGAAAATAATTTGATTTGCTTTCAGGTAAACCGTATTTAGGAAAACCAAGCGACATGTGGGCAGTGGGAGTTGTGTTATTTACTATGTTATACGGACAGTTTCCTTTTTACGATTCTGTTCCTCAAGAATTATTCAGGAAAATTAAGGCAGCTGAATATGAAATTCCTAGGTATTTTTGCTTCATTGTAGCCATTTAATTTTTTAATACATGTATATTAGGGATTCTATCCCACATTCTTGCAACCTAACCCCTAATGTTTTGCAATATATCTCTTACAAGATTATAACAACTTAACTTATAACTAATAATATTTTTTTGCTTGTTTCAAATTCTAACTGCACAAAACAAAAGATAATACTGTATAAATGATTAATTCTAATGCTGTGTGTTGTGCAAGAAAAAGACACAAAAATATAGCTGAATTTGAATATAAAAAATAGCACCAGCCATGTTCCTTTACTACAGTAGAGCATCGATTATCCGACTCAATTGGGGACTCGGGTTGGTCAGATAACCAAAAAGAATGAAAAAAATACATTATTAGTATAGTATATTAGTATATCCCATGTAATTAGTACTGTATATTGCTATTAACCAACTTTGTGTTGAATTTTCATTGATGTTAAGCCTAGCAAATTCTTTAAAAAAATAATAATTGTCGCTATTGTATTTTTAAATTATTTTATTGCTCACAAAACAAACAACCACTCATAATTAGAAAATTAAGTCTCGTTTAAATATTGGCCTCCCTTCAATGGTTGAGCCAGTGCTGCCAGCTAAAACACGCAAAAATGTAACAAAAATAATATTAAAGTAGCCAAGACACAGCCAAATATTGTAGTGCCACATCACTAGCGGACATTTGAAATTTGCTGACTAGAATGGTTGGTTAATCAGGGGTTGGACAATTGATGCTCTACTGCATTTACATTTAATAAATAAAAATATGACTTTTTCACAGGCAAACAACTTGTTTTTGTCCTCCTTTTTTGTTGTTTTTTTTACATTTAAATGTAATAGTGTTATGATAGTGGCAAAGAACACCAGAGGACGCTTTACCTGTTGTTATATTTTTACATGTTTTTACGGAGGCAGTGGCCTAGAAAAGGTCGTCTCCATAACTATGTGAATATTTAAGGATGGCTGATGGTGTAATGGCAAAAAAGGAGGACAAAAGCAAGGTGTTTGCCTGTGCGAAAAAGTCGTATATTTATTATTTTATTTTTACTTGCTGTTAGAAAAAATATATATTTTTAAATCNATAGTTGAAGGGAATTATTTGGATATCAGGAATAAACAATGTAGGCTGTGTAATGACCAAATTTCTGTATATCATATAATTAGTTTGTGCAAGGGTTGTTCCAAATTTAGAGAACAGACTGGTATTTCCACCTTGTCAGCCATCAAATCTATGCAAGAATTCTACCAAAAAATATTTCAGATGGGATCAATTATGATTACCAGAATATATCAGTTCTTTATTAAATATATTAAAATGGTTGAGAGTCTTAATGAATGATTTATAAATTTACTTTTATTGTTGTTGTTACTTCTATCCAATATTATGTCACTTGATTGTTTAAATGTATGAATAGAAGATAATTTACATAATAATTATTTATTGTCGGAAGATATATTATATATTCACTAGTATTTGTAAGCCAATGTACTCCTTGTAACTGGAATTTGTTCCAAATATCGCTAATAGAATTGTTTGCACTAAAAATATTAATTCTCTATAATGAAGTTGTTTATCAATTTAAAATTCAATGAGTTAATCAAATAATTGAATTTTACATAGATCTATAAATTTATTTTATTTGTTTAATCATTATTTCTAATTACTGAAGAATAAATAATTCTTTAACTGAGAAAAAAGTGGACGAAGAGTAGTGTGTGTGTGTGTATATATATATATATAGTTCTAGATGACAACTCTTCGTATCTTAAAATGTAAATAACTAAATTGATTAGATTCACTTTTTATGAAAATATAGATTTAAAATGCAAATAGCTTTTATGAAAATAAAAACTTGAATATTTTATATGAAAATATAAGAGTATGTATTGTTTTTAAAGTATTTATTACGTGTAATCTGAAATATTTATCATTATATATTCTGTAATCAATATGTAATGATATATACTTCAGAAAATGAAATGTTTATTTGTAGATTCCTGTTTAAGGATGTTTCTAAAATGCTAAAAAATGTATCATATTTTAGTCCCTATTCATAATTTTTCTTTCAAAAATACTAACTTTATTGATGGGATAGAGAAAATGTTGGAAGTATTATACGATTAATGCATCAGAATGAAAGTATTAATTCCTATCACTGAAAAATTATTCATCTAATTTTATTGAAATTATATCAGGTTTTATTACATTTGCTTTTTAGAATGACTTACATTTTTTATATTATTTTTAAAGTTCATTTTCAAATTATTTTTATTAAATTGAAATTTTTGTAAAAATTAAATATTGTTGAATTTATTATATTTTAAATTAATATTATACTCTTTCAATGCTGTTACAGACTTAATTGGCTTAATATATTGTATAATTTCTAAAGTAGTAATAACTTTTTCTTATAGATTTTGACATTGCAAAATCCATCAGAGGAAACGCAAGATGATCGTCAGGGTAAAATGTTACTCCATACGGAATATTCTTTATTATCGTTGCTTCACGATCAAGATGGTGTTGTTCATCATCATGGATTATTCAAGGTATTTTATTATTATTAAAGTTGTTGAATTAATTAAATAGGCATTTAACTATATATGAGTTTTTAAAATTTGCTACATATAGCTGAATATGTCTATGTAAGAAGAATTAATATCGAGATATATCGAGCCAAATACCCCTAACTTTGAATAATTATAGAAAAATTCCGAGATGGTAAAATTCCATTCCTTCTTACGAATCAAGATATTTAAACAGAGGGCAGGAAATGGTTTAATAAACAAATAATGTGGAAAACTTATAGTAGTAGGTAAAAAAATTACATATATAGAGGCATTGTCTTTCAGATGTAATGCCTTCCCAAAAATGTATGAAAACAGTCAAATAATAAGATTCCACAATTAAAATAAGTTCTATTCTTAGAAAACTAAAAAGAAAAATTATAAAATTGTTATTAAGGTAGGAATGTTGGATGTGTCACACGCATTCATTGTAAAAAAAATTGTTATAATGCATAAAACATTAAAGCCATAGATTACACTGAAAATAAACAATAAGAATTAATTTTCACAAATGATTTTACTGTTAAAAATCAAAAATGGCAGAAAGTGCTATTGCTTGATATCCCAAAACTTTTATTTTTCAACTGAAAATGTACAATTAACTAATTTTGCATAGAAAAAGTGACTTATCAAATCACTTTTTTGATGCAAAATTAATCAATAATGAAATAGTGACTTGTCCAAAAGTCAATGACCCTTAAATGGGCTAGCAAAAAAGGATCGATATTATAATTCTAATTATCCACTCTTCTTACATGATTTTAAACAGAGGTGAACACAATAAAATGCAAAATCCAAAAGTAACAGATATATTTTTTTCTAAGAACATTATAATTTGATAAAAAAAAATCATTTATTTAAATTATTTGTGTAACAGAATGAAACTACAATAGAGCATTGATTATCCGACCCAATTGGGGACTGGGGTTGGTCGGATAAATGGAAAAATACATTATTAGTATAGTATATTAGTATATCCCATGTAATTAGTATATCACTATTAACCTACTTTGCGTTGAATTTTCATCAATGTTAAAACCCTAACAAAAATTTTTTAAAATAATAATCGTCACTATTGTATTGTTAAAAATTAGAAAATTAAGCCTTGTTTAAATACTGGCTCCCTTTTAATTCGAGCCAGTATTGCCAGCTAAAACACGTAAAAATAGTATTAAAGTAGCCAAGATATAGCCAAATATTGTAGTGCCACATCACTAGCAGACATTTGAATTTGCCGACTAGAACGCATTCGGTTAACCGATGTGACGGTTGATCGAGGGTCGGATAATCGATGCTCTACTTTATTATTCTGTTTTCTTAAAAACCCAAGACCTCAATAAAAAAGTTGGCTCAATTCAGTTATGTGAAATGTAATAAAATTAATTCTTTCAATTATTTTGAACATTAAGTTATTAAAACAATTTTAAACACTATTAAAATATGTTTTAATGTTAAATTTGAAAATTGTCTTGTGTTAAGATTACAGTATGAGCAAAACAAATATAAAATAAATAGTTCACACGTTTTTATTATAACAAATAAATTTACCAAGAATGAACAAGTTAGGAATAGAATATGAATCAAACAAAAATGTTTAAAATTTTGTTTGAATGCTGTTTAGAATTTCTCATTGTTTGTGAGATGCAGTTCACAGAATAAGGTCTATTTTTGGATGATATAGTAGTAATTATTATTTAATAATTATAGATGTGTATCTACTGTATTTACTTGTATATAAGACAATCTCGCATGTAGGACAAGATGTAACTTTAAAGACCAAAATAAAGAATATTAGATTTAATACATTTCTAATTTTATTTTGTTTAATCACAAATAAAATATCAACTGCACGTAAATGCACACAATGTCCCACAAAAATTACTGGCATTTTAAACTTTAAAGAAAAATCTTGTAAAATCGACCACATAATTTGTTCACGTGAAGCTGGACAATCGGGTATCTTTTTTGCCAGTTCTTAACAGTTGAATCACTCTTCGTCGATTACACTTATGGGTTTCTCCAAATTCTGATTTCTGAATAATCATCTGTTTTTACATGGGAATGGATTAAAACTTATATTGGGCTTCCATCTGATTTTGGAATTTAAATTTGGAATTCAATTGAAAAGCTTTACTTTTCCTACTACTATTCATCTTTACTCCTGACAATATGCAAGATCGATTCAAACAACCCAGATAAATACCAGAGGGTGAGCATCCGGTAAAAACTACGAATACGCTGTTCATAAAAATTATTGCAAAAATTCAAAGAATCCTTCGCTCGCGTGTATAGGACGACCTAGGTTTTTGAAGCAGTGAAAAATGAATAAAAATCTCGTCTTATATGCGAGTAAATACAGTATTTACTGTTTATTTTTTTAAAATAATCATTAAACATGACAAATATGTAATTTCCAATTCCAGTATAATTATGTGAAAACAAATAAACAGTAATCGCATTTTACTCTTAGACAATGCAACTTGCGTGGAGAATGTTTTAAATTCTTTTTTTTGTTCTATTTTAGCAATAGTAAATTTTTTGTGTATGTGACAAAATATTTACATTTAACTTAAAAATATGCAAGTATTGAATATTATTTAACAGACTGTTCCTCAAAGACATGTCTAAAGAACCGAAAAAGTTTGCGATTTTTATATCAATCAACTGTAATAAAGTAGTATTTTAATTTTAAATATATTAAGCATTAAAGAGCAAGATTTTCTGTATAATTTTCCTTCAATACTCTAATTGGTTTAATCTGATTTGAATAAACACTGCTATTTTATTTGATAAATCCAAAAGTAAATAATTTCTATTGATACTAAACTTGTTATATAATTTCAGTAGACAAATATTGTATACAGTTATCTATTTTTACCTAAGTTAATTTTTAAATTGTAAAAAATAAGATTGATAATGAGATTTCCTGTTGTTTTATAATTTAAAAAAGTTTTTTTAATAACATTTAATTATTGAAGCATGTTAACTTGATTTTTTTTGTTTGCATTAAAAAAGTAAAATAAGTTATTGGAAGGTAAAATTTTTAAATTTAATTTTTGACTCCATAGAAAATACATTATATTGGAGTAGAAAGACAGTCAACAACAAATTTTTCATTTTAAACTACAAACCATTTAAATATAATTAGATAATGAAGTTTTAAATAAATAAATTGTTTATATTTTGAAATAGTGTTATTTATGTTAAAATTTAAATTATTTCAGTACTGTTAAAATGATTAAATTTAATTTACAAAACTGTTTTGGTTTAAACTTGTTATGAATTTAAAGTATTATTATAATAAATTTTCAATCAATTATGTATTTTATAGGATGAAGCTTGGGAAGAGAAAGAATTATCTACAGCCGAACTTGTTTACACGGGAAGGAAAAAGAAGCGACTGTGTTTGGTACTAGATTGTCTCTGCGCTCACGATTTCGGTACGCGCACGGCCGATATGGTAAACATGCAGCATTACGTGATTAAAGAAAAGAAATTACCCGAAAGAGAAGCAATGTTAATATTTCACGATGTTGTTAGAATTGTCTGTGCCCTTCATAAAGTAAGTAAATATATATCAATACAGGAATTAAGTTATAAAATTTTAGAAATACATTGCACTCTTGCTAATCTAATTAATTTTGTTCACTTTTCCAGTAAACATTGCAACCAAAAACAATCTCAGATTACTTTTGAAAAGTAAATAATGAATTTTAAAAATTGTTTATACAGTATTGTATATTAATTTTTAATATATTTTTATTGTAATCTTTTTTTGACTTCCTTTTCTAATATAACCTTGCTAATCCAGACAATCCTGTACAAAAGTTAATTTAGGTAAGCAAGAGTGCATTATATCTAAATTAATGTATGAATAATAATTAATTTTTTAAACCATTATAAAATATATGGAGCCTGTACTCAAAATTTTAAAAATTTGTATGTACGTCCAGTTCTGTTTTTACGTGGTGGATGTTCCCAAAAAGCCGAGCGAAAAAGATACTGTCCGTATGGAAAAAAAAACAAGATTGGTTCTATACTTTAAAAACAAAATATGATTAAACATATCCTATTTTAGTTACAATTGTCCCTTTTCTGATTTATCAGCAGCACAATTTAATAAATTTATATTACTTTCACAAATTTTATTATAATTTTGTTATTTGAGTTTTTCAATTAAACATCAAATGGTATAAAAAAAAATATTCTGTATTGAAAGAAATCCCAAGAAATGCAATCATATAGACAAATTGTCAAACTTCAAGTTAAATATGATCGAAGCAAACTAATGACAATCCATCTATATATATATATATATATATATAATCGAGATGGGTTGATAATAATAATAATAAGCGCAGATCCGAAACGGATAGGAGTTGAAGGTTGAAATTTGGTACACAGTTAGGGTACAACACGAAAATGCACACTAAGAAGGGATTTTTTGAAATTCCTCCCCCGGGGGAGAGAGACAGGATTAAGGCTTAACACTTCCATCAACAATGGAAGTGTTAAGTAACAATGAAAGTGTCAACAATGGAAGTGTTACGTAACAATGGAATTGTTAATTAAGAGAAAGCGACATGCAAGATGCGGATGCAGTTTTTTTTCGTTTTTGCGGGAAATCGAACATATTTTTAGACCCATCTAAAAATTCTCTAATTAGTCTGGAAACATGGGGACCCAATTCTTGCATTCTGTGAGAACGGGTAAGGTTGACTATAACATAATAATCTTAATCTTTGCTATCGTTACTTTTGCCCGAGCAACGCCGGGCCTACCTGCTAGTTTCGTATAAAAGAGACTACATCATTGTTTGCTTGCTTTGGATGTGTCTAGATGGAAAACAGCTTTGTCACTATACACATACAATTCACATTTAAGGCTGCTTGAATTTAAAAAAAAATTTCTTTTTACATTTGTTTTTCTAGAAAATTGCCTTTTTTAAAATCTCCATTTGAATTCTAAGAAAATGTATTTATACTTAGAGCAAATGTATTAGAATTGTATTCTGTTTTTACAAAATAAATTGTGTAAAAACAGAACTGAACATATATATTTTTAATGTGATGATTTTAGAATATAATAAAATAGTTGTGCCAAAAAAATTATAAAGTAGACTTATTTAATAGTACTGTATTATTTTATTTACAAGAAATGTATTCTTTCAAAGAAGTTGACTGGATGGTGAATGATAAACTACCGTGTTTCCCCGAAAATAAGACAGTGTCTTATATTAATTTTTGCTCTGAAAGATGCACTAGGTCTTATTTTCAGGGAATGTCTTATTTTTTCCATGAAGAAGAATTCACATTTATTATTGAACAAAAAATTCAAAGTCGAACTTAGACAAGAGTAACGTTTATCTGGTCGTGTCGAACTGAACTTACGAAGTTCCCATGCTGGAGTGGACTTCCCACTCTCACTTCAATTTAACTATTTTATAGCGTCGACATCAGGCTCGATGACCAATTAGTGCTTACTGAACCATAGCTCTATTAAAAATGTCATTGTGGCGTGATTCCCAGCCGACCAATTAGCCACCACCAGCCGTAACGTTATGCAAATCTGTGATTCCCAAGCCATAGTTTTATGCAAATCATGCCGTGTGGTGTGATTGTCTGCGACCAATCAGTGGCTGTACTTTCAAAAAGCCAATGGCCACTTTCAACCATCTGTCGATGACCGTTACAAGTAAAAAAACTTTGCTATGTCTTACTTTTGGGGGAGGCCTTATATTTAGCAATTCAGCAAAACCTATGTTAGGTCTTATTTTCAGAGGATGTCTTATTTTCGGGGAAACATGGTACAAGGGATCCATGTTCAGATTTAATATGGACTTTGTGATTTTATGACATGACATTTTAAGTTAAAAGCATGAGATTGTTGGTCAGCTGAGAGAGAACATTAATGATATAAGAGATGTAAATATTTAATATTTAGGAAAATTCTGAGAAGAGTTTTGTTTTGTTTTGTTTTTTTCTCCTGCATTCATTATGTTCAAATGCAAGTAACTTCTTGTAATTCTCATGCTACAAAGATACAAAGAAAAAACTTAATCACTTAAATTCTTTATTTAAAAAGCAACAACTGCTTAGAGTCTACATGTATGATTTTTGACACAATGTTTAGAAAATACTAATAGATCATTATGCATATGAATTTTTCATAGAAATAAATAAATGTAATTTGGGAATATGCTATAATCTTAAGTAGACAATATTAAAATGTTTTAATAATTTATTTCTGTATTGTATATGGATGGAAATTAATATTAAAATTAATATTTTAAAAGCGAAATATAGTACACCGAGATTTGAAATTGGGTAATATGGTATTAAACAAAAAGACTCGTCGCATTGTCATTACAAATTTCTGTTTAGGAAAACACCTTCTTAACGAAAATGATTTATTGAAAGATCAACGAGGTAGCCCCGCGTACATAAGTCCCGACGTATTAAGCGGTGAGTAACAACGTTCGGTGAATATCGTGATTACGATATTTAAAAAATAAATTGAAAATAATTTGATTTGCTTTCAGGTAAACCGTATTTAGGAAAACCAAGCGACATGTGGGCAGTGGGAGTTGTGTTATTTACTATGTTATACGGACAGTTTCCTTTTTACGATTCTGTTCCTCAAGAATTATTCAGGAAAATTAAGGCAGCTGAATATGAAATTCCTAGGTATTTTTGCTTCATTGTAGCCATTTAATTTTTTAATACATGTATATTAGGGATTCTATCCCACATTCTTGCAACCTAACCCCTAATGTTTTGCAATATATCTCTTACAAGATTATAACAACTTAACTTATAACTAATAATATTTTTTTGCTTGTTTCAAATTCTAACTGCACAAAACAAAAGATAATACTGTATAAATGATTAATTCTAATGCTGTGTGTTGTGCAAGAAAAAGACACAAAAATATAGCTGAATTTGAATATAAAAAATAGCACCAGCCATGTTCCTTTACTACAGTAGAGCATCGATTATCCGACTCAATTGGGGACTCGGGTTGGTCAGATAACCAAAAAGAATGAAAAAAATACATTATTAGTATAGTATATTAGTATATCCCATGTAATTAGTACTGTATATTGCTATTAACCAACTTTGTGTTGAATTTTCATTGATGTTAAGCCTAGCAAATTCTTTAAAAAAATAATAATTGTCGCTATTGTATTTTTAAATTATTTTATTGCTCACAAAACAAACAACCACTCATAATTAGAAAATTAAGTCTCGTTTAAATATTGGCCTCCCTTCAATGGTTGAGCCAGTGCTGCCAGCTAAAACACGCAAAAATGTAACAAAAATAATATTAAAGTAGCCAAGACACAGCCAAATATTGTAGTGCCACATCACTAGCGGACATTTGAAATTTGCTGACTAGAATGGTTGGTTAATCAGGGGTTGGACAATTGATGCTCTACTGCATTTACATTTAATAAATAAAAATATGACTTTTTCACAGGCAAACAACTTGTTTTTGTCCTCCTTTTTTGTTGTTTTTTTTACATTTAAATGTAATAGTGTTATGATAGTGGCAAAGAACACCAGAGGACGCTTTACCTGTTGTTATATTTTTACATGTTTTTACGGAGGCAGTGGCCTAGAAAAGGTCGTCTCCATAACTATGTGAATATTTAAGGATGGCTGATGGTGTAATGGCAAAAAAGGAGGACAAAAGCAAGGTGTTTGCCTGTGCGAAAAAGTCGTATATTTATTATTTTATTTTTACTTGCTGTTAGAAAAAATATATATTTTTAAATCATCTTATTATTTCTATTGTTTTTAATAAATAAAAATATAAATATTTTTATATTATAATTTTGAAGCAATATATGAGATATAAAAAGTTTAATACTAATACTACTAATTTTTAAAAATTTGTAGCGAGGCTCGTGTTTCAGAAAACACCGTAACACTCATAAAAAATCTGTTAGTTTTGGAAGCAAATAAACGTTTGACAGCCGAACAAGTTTTGGACTCCGTACATTCCATTTGCTGTCAATGGTAATTAAGTGTAAACTTTTACGATAGACTTAATTAAGATGTTATTTTGAAGTTTAATTAAAATATATATTTTAGGTGGCTAATAACCGGCGGACCGTTTCAAGTCGTTCCTGACATAGACAACCAGAATAATTCTCAAGAAAAGAACGATAAGGCGCCGATGGTCAGCACGACCACGAGCAGTTCTCCGCTGATGCTGGGCCAGATAGAATCGCTCTTGTTGTCCACGCCCGTGACCAGCGAAAGAGTCTGCAAAGAGAAGAGGATCGTTCACCACCAGAGTCGTTTCAGAGGGAGTTTTCCAATTAACAGAATATACGAAGAAGCCCGACCTCTGACGGCAGCCGAACTGATGAGCTTTCAACACCTCCTTCCAGGTAGCTCTTAAAAAGGAGAGAGAATTCATTTTTGTGTTCATCAAAGCATTTTGAAGAGCTCAGATAACGTTTGACATTAAAAATTTCAAATTTCAATTGGGGCAACACTATAAATTAGTAATATAATTTAATTTATTGTGAAAAGTCCATTTGATGTAGAAAATTTTCTGTTTTCACTTTTATATTCAGCATTATGAAAGGATTGTTGTTAGCATGTTTGAAGTTTTGTATCAAGAGAAATTTGATTGCTTTGCAAGTGTATACTTTTAAATTTTTTGTCATGCAACTGTCAGTACTAAAAAGTAGGAAATGATTGGTTATCTAAGATTTTGCATAATTCTACACAAAATCAGAATGACTTTGTCAACTCTTTTTGTTCATTATAGAAACCTTATGTATTGCATTTTGAATGATTTTTTTGAGTAAAAACAAGCTATTTGTGATCAACAGAATTAAAATAATTTATCAATATAATCTTTGCATAAAATGCAAATTCATTTTCTGTAAACAGTGGCAGCTTAATAAAAAAATATATTTACTTAAGGTTGAGCTTCATTGCGAGTGTTTAAGTTGTTCAAGTACACTTGTACAGGCCATTTATTGAAATAATTTCATTCAGGCCAGTCTTGTCTGCAGAGCGTTTGGCACACATCCACTGTAAGGTGTCTTTACATATTCCACAGTCCTTCAGATTTTCTATTGCAAAAGCAGAAAAAGAAGACTCTTCGTGACATGGTAGCACAGAGCAAAACGGATTGGTGGGTCTGTGCGAGAGAAGTAGAGACTTGTAGTTTCCGTCTTGCGTCTGACGAAGCAAATGGCAGAGCCTGTGCAACGTACTAGGGAAAATGGGACCGTTCAGTTCTATTACGTGTTGATTTACATTGTTATGTTTAACGTTGCCTTGACGCACCTGAAAGAAAGAAAGAAATTAAAAAATTAAAAATATTCTATCAGATTTTTTAACAATTAGCTTTAATTTATACATCAAAATCTAGTTTTATTCTATTATTTATGTTTGCAAAAGTTTCTTTACTTAATAAAAATCATAATACCTAATTTTACACTTTAAATCCCTTTCACAAAATTGTTTTCAATGAATATAAAAGATTTTTTCCCAGAAATATTTGTCATATCTTCATTGATGATGCAAGTGTCTCAAACACACAACTAGTTTCACTAACCAAAGAAAGTAATCTCTATTTGATTATAAATCATTGTAAAGAGACCCATCAACAGTAGTCAATTACAGTAGAGCCTCAATTATCCGACTCAATTGGGGACTGGGGTTGGTCGGATAACCGAAAAGTATGAAAAAATCTATTATTAGTGTAGTATATTATTATATCCCATGTAATTAGTATATCGCTATTAACCTACTTTGCGTTGAATTTTCATCGATGTTAAGCCTAACAAAAATTTTTAAAAATAATAATCGCCGCTATTGTATTGTTAAAAATTAGAAAATTAAGCCTCGTTTAAATACTGTCTTCCTTTCATGGTCGAATGAGTGTTGCCAGCTAAAACACACAAAAATAATATTAAAGTAGCCAAGACATAGCCAAATATTGTAGCGTCGCGTCGCATCACTAGCAAACATTTGAAATTTGCCGACTAGGACAGTCGGATAATCGAGGCTCTACTGTAATATCATTGAACAGTGGCAATTAGTCATATCTCAGTTCATGCAGCCAGCCCATTGGTCGGGCTTAGACACTTGAAGAAAATCTGGAAAACTTTGGAAACTAACTCCTATTTAAGTGTTAAACAACAGTCCAAAGATTGATGTATCCCTCCATGAAACATCAGTCTTGTGTTACACATCCCATCAAACAAACAAAATATTTTAGACTCATCATATTCTTAAAAAAACTTAAATTAAAAAATTCTAAAATATAGATTTTGGTATTATACAAATAGAAATTGGTTTACTTAAATTTAAATTTTGTTGCCATCATTTTCTTTGTCATTCTACTCTTCCACTTACTGTAGGAACAATGTTTGTGCAAAGTAAGTGAGAAGAGACAATTGGCATTTCTCATTGATGAATTACTATTATGGCTTGAAGATCTGAAGATCTGAATATACAAGAAAGGCCAACTGTACGGTTTCAGTACCATGGCTGTCCGGCATATTATTCGCAGGCTGCCCGACGAGCATTACCTCGGTGTTACGATGGTCGTCAGATAGGACGTAGTGGTCCAATATCTTGGCTCGCTAGATGCCACTTAATTTAACATCGCTTGACTTTTCTTTATGGGGACATATCAATGGAAAGGCATACCAAAATGTACCTACCACCAGAAAATAAGTAAGAATGAATATGAAATACTGCAAAAATATTCCTCAAGGAACACTTAACCTGTCACCAATCTTTTCTTGAACCTATTGAAAAATGTATGGAGGTTGAAGGCCATCTTTCTGAACACTTGTTAGATTGATTTATGTTTTAGCAATTAAAAATTGCTTTTCAACTTTGGAAAGAGAAATTTTGTTAACCTTTTAAAACTGAAATGTGAAAACTAAACAAAAAAAAAAAAAAAAAATGTTTCAGTCTAAAGTCATTTGTTTTGCATAGAATCAAATGCCACTACAAAAGATTTAGGTTTCCATTTGAAAATAATGAATTGACCTTTGAAAAAATATGAGGGCAGTTTTTTCAATGTGTTTGATGTGTCAATCTCCTATGGTCCATAAAACAAAGACAAGTGTACATAACTTTCAGTAATAAATTCATTTTAGGTACAAACATGGTTACCTTTCGTCATAATCACCATGAAGATTGAGGCATTTGTCATATCTGTGGACAAGCTTTGCAATCCCTCTTCATAGAATGTTGCCACCAATGGCTCACCATGGGCCTTAACATTTTGAAGATCGTCATTAGTCTCAAACCTTTGCCCTCCTAGCCACGTTTTCAGTTCAGGAAAGAGGTGAAAGTCACTTGGTGCTAAATCTGGGCTAGACACTGGGTGTTTAAAAAGTTCCAAGCTGGGTGGAAGTTGTCACACACCTTTAATGTGTGACGACTTCCATCTCCCGAACCAAAAACGTGGCTAGGAGGGCAGAGGTTAGAGACTAATGTCAATCTACAAAACAACATTAGGGCCCATCTCAAGTCACTGGTGGCAACATTCTATTGCAAAGCTTGTCCATAGATATGACAAATGCCTCAATCTTCACAGTGATTATGTCAAAAAGTAACCATATTTGTTTTATGAACCATTGAAGGTTGAAAACAGACAAATGTAAATAACAAAATGAAATTATTACCAAAAGTTAGGTACAAACTGCCTATGTAAAAAATATGTACCCTTGTTTCCCTTCAAAACAAACATTATTTTAAATATTTCCCTCTGTTTTCGAGACATTTCCTGTTTCGGGTTGCACAATTCATCACCCTGTGCATGTTTACTATACAGGTAATTCTGAATTTGTTAATCTTAATGTATTTCAACTGTGGTTTGTGGTATTTCTGTTGCTTCTTATAAATCATGGGAAATATCAAGAGTTGTTCTGAAGAAATTATTTTTAAAAACTTCCATTTGTTCTTTTACATATTTTAATACATTTCCAGAAATGTTGTAAAAGCAACATTTAAAGTGATGCATGAATGCATGAAGTGAAGCATGGTATGTTAACAACATCCAAACTGCTACTGATCTGCAAGTTCTAGATTTTGTCCTACATCTCATCTGTTTGTGTAAACAACTGCTCTCTTGGAGAGGGAGAGAGTAAAGCAGCTAACACAACATAGTATGCAAGACCACTTATAGATGTCTGCAATAGCTTACGCTGGTATCACTAATACACAGTTTGTTGTAAACTTCACACTAAATTTTGGCATAGAAAATGCAAGAATATTCTGGGATTTTGAAAACAATCACAATAAGAGGATGATAACAAATGTAATTTTAATAAGTAGCATCCACTTTATATATAAAAAGCAATATTTCTTGTACATTAGTAATTTAAGAATTTAGCTTAAAAAGCTGAATGTGTGTGTTAATATACAATCTATGGTAACCTAATTGTGAAAATGTGTGAAATTTAATTTTTATAATTTTACATTTTTTTTTACTAGTCAAAATGTTAAATGTCATATTATCAGTATGTCTTTTCTTACTTTGAATGTTTAAATACAATATTAGTTTACATGTTCTACAAATAGAGAATCATTTTAGTTTTCATCATCAAAACATTCCGTAGAAAAATCTGAATATTTTATGATTTTATAGCTATAAAATTACTATAGTTAAAAAATAAAGTTTTATGAGTTGATACTAGACTAGTTCAAAAGTTTAAAAATTTTCTTTAATGATACAATATAGTCAGAGAGATACTGTAAAACTGGTTGAGATTATAATAAAAGCATACACCAATACCTGTAATCCGGTTAAAATTATTTAACCCACTTCATTGTTTTGTAATTTAAGTACATATAAATAAAAGTAACAAAAAAAGAAAGAAAGAAAGAAAAAGCTGTTTCTTTTAATTTTTCTTTACCATTCTTCTTTGCATGTGACCACCAGCACAAATTTAGAGTTCCTTTTTATTTAAATTTTTTTTATAAGGCTATAACTTGACAATGGCTATTAAAGACAGTTGAAAATGTTTGTTTTTATAATAAATCTGGTTCTTTTTAACTGGATTACAGGTATTAGCGTGAGATTTAAATATAGTCAAATCAAAATTTGATTTAATGTTTACTTTATATTATTACTGTATATTTCCATAGATAAGACTATAGTTGAATCATAAAAAAAAGCCCCCAAAATCCAGGGACATCTTATAGGACAGATAAAAAAAAAATTAGATTGAAATTTATATAAATTAAAATCATTATAAAAAAACGGAAAAACTAATTATTTACTCGTAGAGAGTAGGGTATGTCCACAAAATAGAATAGCCCATAAGACATTTTTGTGAATAGTCAAGGTCATTACCCAAATGCCCGAATCAGTGCGAACGTTTGCAACAATCGCAAGACAGTGCTGCCAGATACAAGAAAATAAAATTTGTTCATCCAAAAAATTACGAATAGGACATAATTCCGTATACATTATTATTATCCAGATGATGATTGCTGATCTAAACTAAATTCATAGGCCTTTGATAGTTTGGGGGCTGTCTTATAGGACAGATATATGCTAAAACTATAAAACTATAAAACTTTGACGAAAATTTATACCTCATCTTATCTGCAGAAATATACAGTAAATACTTAATTATAGATGTATCAATTTCTTTTTTAATGCAAGTAAAGAATAACAATTATTATTTTCTCAAACACTAACCTTTACAGATTGAAGTGATCCACCATGAAAAGCAGTTGGAGAAAGAAGTGTTGGTGGAATGCCCGTTAGTGGTCCTGTTTTAGAGAAACATAGTTTTGTATTCAAAAGAAAATTTACTAATGCTTGCGTTTCCATTCCTTGAACATATACGAGACTTTGTGGTCGGTAATCGACACTTTTTCCATTTTCTTTATCTCTAAAATCCAGTTAAGGAAATTAATGTTGATAATGGTTCTTACTGAAATGTTAGAACAATATAGCAGAAAGCTCCATATTTCAAACGTTCATCTATCTATACTTTTCAAATACAAGAATGGAATTATCCATTGTGAATAAAGTTCAAAATATAAATTAGGTATTGTTTATGGCTATTATTTTTGATATAGTATACAATGACACTTCACGCCATCGAAGTTATTATATGATTATAACACTTACGTGTTGTGGCATTACAGGAGTGGAGTCTTGGAGAATGAACTCATCCGACCTTAGAAAAGAACTCATCTGCTAGCACTTTCAGTAGTATATAACTACCGTCTTCAGGCGGTCTATCGAATACAACAGCTTAAGATTTTCGAACACTTATCTGATGGTTTCTCAAATTTCAGATTTTCGAAATTATTGAACAATATTTCTGTCGAATTAACTGATTTTTTCGTTTTCGAATGTTATTTAAAAATCTTTTTATGCATCATAGCACATGGAACGAAAACAGTTTTACTTAAGCATGTTTTAGGAAGAATAAGGCCGTAAAAGAGCCCAGAACATGCATAAAGTATAAGATATGTCAAAAAGACATCCGAGTAGCAAAGACTTCAACATCATGGATTTAGTTTGTTTAAAGGCTGTTACCCAAAGTTCTGGTAATTCGAGAGTTGGGGAGTTGCACGATTCAGTGACTGAAATATAGAGACTCTCCCAAATAAATAGCTCTTTATGTTCGTTGCAGCCTTTCAGTAATTTTGTTTTGTTCCAGAGCGGCTGGTAATTGTGGTCAAGCACTTTCTTTGCTAACTCTGTAACTGGCCTGCCGTTTTTGATGTCGTCTTGATGTTCAAGAATATGTGAACATAACCTTCTAGTTGTGGCCCCTACATAACCAGAGAAATAACAAAACAATGCAAATCGTACCAGCAACTGCTAAACACCCAACACACCACAAAAATGATACCAGTCCCTATCAAAAAAGAGGAATACCCTCAGACTTCGACCCAATCACAAGGGGAAAACAAAACAGTCAGCACTAAAAATACCAGCAAAAATGAAAGAAATGCAACCTAAAAATGGAAAATGCTACAAAAAGGTGTTAAGAAAAAAAAAGAAAAGAAAGCAGAAATAACTAAAAAGGAAAACAGAAGAAAAGAAAAGCAAATATAGAGCGCCAATAACCAGAAAAAAACAACACATGATAAAAAATAAAGAACTCCTCCTACAAAAAACACCACCAACAAGGAAAAAAAGACGACTAGGAAAAGAGAAGAAAAAACAGAAATGGAACAAAAAAACAGCAAGCAACCAAGACCAGCTAAAACACACAGTGCCAGATGAAGAAAACAATGATGTAGGGGCCACAACTAGAAGGTTATGTTCACATATTCTTGAACATCAAGACGACATCAAAAACGGCAGGCCAGTTACAGAGTTAGCAAAGAAAGTGCTTGACCACAATTACCAGCCGCTCTGGAACAAAACAAAATTACTGAAAGGCTGCAACGAACATAAAGAGCTATTTATTTGGGAGAGTCTCTATATTTCAGCCACTGAACCGTGCAACTCCCCAACTCTCGAATTACCAGAACTTTGGGTAACAGCCTTTAAACAAACTAAATCCACGATGTTGAAGTCTTTGCTACTCGGATGTCTTTTTGACATATCTTATACTTTATGCATGTTCTGGGCTCTTTTACGGCCTTATTCTTCCTAAAACATGCTTAAGTAAAACTGTTTTCGTTCCATGTGCTATGATGCATAAAAAGATTTTTAAATAACATTCGAAAACGAAAAAATCAGTTAATTCGACAGAAATATTGTTCAATAATTTCGAAAATCTGAAATTTGAGAAACCATCAGATAAGTGTTCGAAAATCTTAAGCTGTTGTATTCGATAGACCGCCTGAAGACGGTAGTTATATACTACTGAAAGTGCTAGCAGATGAGTTCNTCTTTTTACATTTGTTTTTCTAGAAAATTGCCTTTTTTAAAATCTCCATTTGAATTCTAAGAAAATGTATTTATACTTAGAGCAAATGTATTAGAATTGTATTCTGTTTTTACAAAATAAATTGTGTAAAAACAGAACTGAACATATATATTTTTAATGTGATGATTTTAGAATATAATAAAATAGTTGTGCCAAAAAAATTATAAAGTAGACTTATTTAATAGTACTGTATTATTTTATTTATGTGCATAAATAAAATAATTATTTTCAGTAATCTTTAAATAATAAGTAACTTATCTGAATTACTTGATCCTTATAATTACTAAGATGCTAAATTCAAGATTCATTAAACTTTAAAATAAAAAGCAAACAATCATGTAGACATACATAGGCTGATCTATAGGTGAAAATTACTTCCAAAGCAAATGTTCAATTTGATGTCCTTCTGTATGCAGAGATTGGTATAATGCTGCAAATTACATTGTATGTATTTGAAAATATCAGATGTAATAAACAAGCAGCATATATTTATTCTTATGAACAGCAATGACACCATGTATGAATTGTAAAATAAATGGATTTTAGATGACCCCAAAGAAAAACAAAATAGCAGCATGAAATCCAGGATCTGAGTCACCACCTGATTAATCCTCTTCCCCTAATCCATTGACTTGGAAAGAAGCAGTATTGATTCCCTCTACTGGACCAGACTTATCAAAACTGTATATAATAAATACAGTTACAATATATATGTACAGTGTATATATATACACACTGTATATAATGCTAATGCACTTTTGATATACCCTTTAGAAAAGTCCTTATAAAAAGTTTTAATTGGCATACATTTTAGTTTTTGTTATTCTGAGTAACATTTTGAATAAAATTCATTTGTTTTATCTTTATAAGCATAAAATTAAGCTGTAAAACTGAATTAGCTCCACGGGAAACTCCTGTGAACTTTGACCTATCGACCTGGAAGTTTCACAAGCACCTCACTGATAACAAGAAAGGCTTAAGTTTAAAATTTGAGCTTTCTACACCCAGTAGTTTTTCTCTAGGATTGTCTGCAATACCAGATGAAGAAGCAAATACAGCTTTTTTTTTTGGCAATTTTTGCATTTTTCAATTGCTTATATTTTGGCAACCCCTTTATAGAAAAACCTGAAATTTTTCACACTACCTAAGAAAACAATTTTCTTTGGAAGAGATATTTGGAATTATTTCAGGTGTTTGGGGGTGGAGAAATCAACTCCCGAAAATTGGCAACTCTGATTCCTGTATATATATATATATATATACAGTCAGTCAGTGATTTTTTTACTGCATAGAAAGCACATCCATGCACTAATCTAAGCGGAGGAGAGCAAAGGGGAAAAAACTTAAAGATTATATATATATATAACACTTAAAAATCCAGGACACTAAAGTTTATAAAAAATATAAATGTAGATAGTCCAAACAGCATCTTCTGTTGCCCCTTTTCACATCAGGAACTCATCTAAAACACACTGGAGCTCAATCTATTTGAGGCTACAGCTTCAGTTAATCATGTAAAAGACACAAATGTCCACCAATGATTAGGTATTGTAAAAACAATTATATTACATTTAAAAATCCAGAAAATGTAAAGTTCATTAAAAACACAAATGCTGTTTGGAATGTCAATGAAAATTTGAATTTAAAGATATCACTGTAGACCAGTGGTTCCCAATTAGTGGTACGCGTACTCCCGGGGGTTCGCGAAATTGCATGAAGGGGTACGCACGACAATCTAATCTAAAATCGGCCAATTTAAAATTTAAATGCATGAGATGAAACAATAAAAAAAAAATAATGGTTGGACCATCAAAAATTCGGCAATTTACAACACGATGTGGAATGCACAAATTCGTTTATCTATATCTATATCTATATCTAAAAATGGACATGTATGTCCCTATATTTCACTTTTCCGCCAAAACTACACATCGCACGTGAATGGTGTTTGTATGTGGTAGTAGCCCCAAGTCTCCATTCGTGCACTATGGTGGTTGCGTCTCGATAGCTATAAGGGTGCGGGAGATATGGGCTTGAAAGTGGTTGAAAGTGGCTTTCTATTTCGAATGTTTTGTTCGAATTTGTTCGAATT
>NW_019384972.1:94873-97455 GCF_000671375.1 Centruroides sculpturatus | reverse complement strand
CAACCAGATTTTGCAAAGTTGTGCAAAGAAAATCGTGCACATTTGTCGCATTAAAATTAAATAACCTTATGTTATTTTCATTATTATTAGAATTGTATTTTAAAGGTAATAAATGTATAAAAAAACATTCTATTTATCACTTGCTGTCTACCCACGGCTTCGCCCGCATTATATCGAATTTTCTCGTGGGAGTAAGATATTTTCTCGCAGTAAAATGTAGCCTATGTCCCATCTCCAACACGTAAGCTATCTCTGTGCCAAATTTTATTAAAACCTGTTCAGCGGTTTAGATGTAAAAAGATGACAGACAGATAGAATTACCTTCGAATTTATAATATTAGTATGGATTAATATGAATTTCTGCTATAAGGGGTACGCGAGTTTGAGCTCTTTCTTGAAGTGGTATGCAGGAAAAACTAATTGGGAACCACTGCTGTAGACAACAAATAGCAATAACTTTATAGCTACAGTGGAATTTAATTTTTAATTAGAATTTTTAAAAAGGATACAATTTAATCTTATTGGGATTTAAAGATGGAAAGTCTTGCTGACTAAGACCTAAACTTTCAAGCCAGGAACCTGGTTCTTCGTCATCACTCGCTAATTCATCATTTCCCTCAACAAATCTAAAATATATAAATTACATTAAATTTATTTTTAAACTAGAAAGTTTTTAGAGGATATTTTTATTTACTTACCCACTGTCACCTGGAATGATAGATTCATCACTTGTATTTGACAACTGAGAATAAGTGTCCTGTGTAAATTCATTTCCAGGGTTATTAGTTTTCCTTTCACTCAAAGGCATAGTAAAATTGATTCCTAAATTAGGAAATTAAAAAATTGATTAAAAAGCATCATTTTATCATTTAGCTAAAACAAAAAAACTTTTATATGACTACAAATTTTTCAGATCCTATTAATAAAATATTTTCTTGGAATAAAGTTGATATTTTTACATTTAAATTTTACTTGAAACATGATTACTAGAAATATTCAATTGTTCTCAGTTTTAAAATCTTTAATAAACATCCCAAATCAAATATCGAAGTAAGTTTAATTATTTTTAGTTTCCTATTTTTAAAATTTTAGCATACACAAAATGTCACATAACATGACAAATTATAAATTGTTAAGCTACATAACTACTACTCATTGCAAAATAATCTAAAGTTCAATATTTTTTTTTTTTTGAAATCTTCATATAAATTATTTGGCACAGAATGAGAAAATCAATTTCTAGTAATAACTATAAATTTATTTCTCACGTATTTTTTATTTAAGGTATAAATGACCATTATGTTAACATAAATCCAATAAAATTTAAAATCATCTAAAATTTTCTGGCAATCTAATATTAATATCTTGCAAATTAAATTATACAAAAATATATTATTTGAGACATTAGTTAGATATATTCGTTCTTGTCCACCTCACTCTATAGTGTCAAAACTTTCACCTTTATGCTGAAAATTTTATTTATAATTGTCACAAAATGTTTTTCTGCCCTATTTACCAGCCTTCATCAGGTGGTGTATCTTTGCATTTTAGAATAACCCAAATTCTCTGAATGCTTTCAAATCAAATCTTTGAAAATATCGAACTTCGCAATCAATCATGTATGGTTGAAGCAAACAAGTGGTTACATTTTCTTTTAATTTGTTCTAATTCCTTTCTTAATGACATTTCTCATGCTGTTGGGTGTTTATATTAGTTAGATACAATGATATTTAAATTCCAATAATGCAATGATAAAAGGTAATGATAATTACTAATAAATTTCAAGTTTAAAATTTGATTAATAAACTACAATATTTTTTAAAAACTGAAAATGCATTATTACAGTAGAAATGTGACTTGGGTTTTTAACATTATTTTCTTTTAATTTAATAAATAATGTTTATTTTTTAAAATTTAATTAATTTTCTTAAAAATAAAAATAATGATATAATAAAAAATAATTTAATCTTCCAATGAAATAAATATATTTTAAATGAATGTTTGTTTATTTAAAAATTTTTTTAGCTTTTTAAAATCTAATCATAAGTTGTTAAAAAAAAAGAGAAAAATTATGTTACACAAAAAGTATATTATATAACTATTTGAAATTGTAACATTGGACATTAATTATGTGATAAATTTTTGAAATATATATAATCAAATCTTCAATGATAGAGACTAACCTTCAGCGATAAGAGCTTGTCTTAGACCTCTAGTAGTTGGAGTTATCATTGCATTTATTTCAGCAAAACCATTAATACCTGCTGCTCTAAAAAGAACTGTGAATGATGCTGCACATAAATAAAAGAAAGGGCACTGGCAGGTCCTCACTAATTGATATAATGATCTGAAGCTTTCACACCTAAAATAAATTTTAAAATTTTAGTATAATAATAATAATAATAATAATAATACTCTCCCGTGGTCACCACCTGGTCGTGGTGAGAGAGCCCAGTAATTTTACTGAACCATAGGGCAATGCAGGCTGGAGCACAAGCTCCTGGTAGGGACACCCATGCCAGTAAGGTCTATGGGGAGAAATGAAGCTAAGAGTGACCACACACCCACATTCTGTGGAGATA
>NW_019384972.1:64041-93313 GCF_000671375.1 Centruroides sculpturatus | reverse complement strand
TCCTGTACAGGTGTGATACCACACACACTACACAAAAGCCTGGGAACATTAGAATTGAGTAGAAATACATACATAACACTACAGAAGGCCACTATATTGAATACATGCCACATTGTTAGGAAATTCCTGAATACAGACACTGACACACTTATTTAATTTTAGTTTTGTTTTGGTTGCTATGCCTTGACTCCGGTCCGGCATAGTACACAGCCACCGGTGTGAACCGAGTAAAACTCACTAAACTCAACATAATATCATATTCTTAAAAAAAGATATTTATTCTATACTTTATTACAGTTGGTTTCAAAATTATAAACACACCCAACTTTTTTCAATAACAAAAACATTAACAATAGTAATGTATTTATTACATTAGTATGTTGTTTATAATATCAATTTAAACATTTTCTGAAATTTTTAGAGCTATCTGACAATTATAAAAAAAAAATTATCACAAATTTTCAATTTTTGATTGTTTCAAAAGTATATCACAGGTATATAAAATTAGTACAATAATTTTTTTTATTAATTATTGGTTTAATTAGTTGTTACCAGAGGGTAGTATCATTCATTATTACAAAAATGCTGCCAATTTTAAACAGTTTTTGTGATTTAAAATAATGCCTTGTGGAAAAACATTAATAGAGTTAAAAATACATAAAATTTATCAACTAGAAGGAGCAGGACAATCTCTAAGACAAATTTCAGCAGCTGTGAGAAATGTGTTAACTCAGAATGAAAATTATGGCAGAAATATGCTATGTGGAAGGCCTAAACTCGTTACACCTAGGAATGAAAGAAAGGTGTTTTGGCTACTGATGGTCAACGAGTTGTCTGTCAGAGAATCAGCATCAACATTGCCAATTGCAGTTTCACCAACAACTGTGTGGAGATGTATGCATAATCATAAAAATGCCAAATTTACAAAAATGGCTGCCAAATCGAAATTAACACAGCTGCACAAAACAGCTAGATTAAAGTGGGTCAAAGACAAGATAACATGGAAAGAGGAGTGAAAACAAATAACTTTTCAGATGAAAAAAAAAAAAAGGAATTTGGATGGACCTGACAGTTATAGTCACTACTGGCATGATTTGAGGAAAAATGAAGAAGTCAGAATGAGCAGACAGCAAGGGGGCTCTTTGATGGTGTGGGCAGGATTTGGATGGGGGTAAAACAGACATTGTATTTATATAAGGTAGAATGAATTCAGAAAGTATCAAGAACTGTTGTATTAAAATTTAATAACTTTTGGATCATTTATTGGGTCAGAAAACTGGCAATTCCAACAGGATAATGCTGCCATTCATGCATCAAAGTCAACAAAAAATTGATTTGCTGAAAAAAAATTTATGTAATTGATTGGCCATCATGGAGACCTGATATGAACCTGACAGAGAATGTTTGGGGCATTACGAGTCATCTTGTTTATAGCCAAAACAGACAAATACAATACTGTAAATGCACTGAAATTAGCTATCACGGATTGTTGGAAAAATATTAAACAAGAACAACTTCAAAAACCGATAAAATGTATGTCTGACAGAATATTTGAATTAATTAAATCAAATGGCAGACCTACAAAATATTGAATCATCACAAATCATTTTTTTTATGCATCCGTGTTTATACTTTTGTAACTAGTGTTACCACCCATCCAGTTTTCACCCGGACAGTCTGGGAATTGACTCACTGTTCGGGTAAACTATTAATTTTGTCCAGGAATTTCATAGAAATTGTGAAATTACAATGAAGCAAGTTCTTGCAAATATTTTTATAAATTTACACTATTTTAAAAGCGAAAGAACTTCACATTCACTAAAACTCATCTTCAATTCTTTCATGTTTGTCTGTTTACGTGTGGTGCGCAGCCTGTTGACTCCTTTTTTTGCATGTATGACCATACACGTCTACGGGCTAAGTTATCTAGCACATTATTCTTCGCATTGTAAAATGACATTGTGCATGCATCAGGAACTTCTGTTCGAACAAACCTGACTTGTCGTCTGGATCAGTGATTTTGAAAAGGTGGCAACACTATTTGTAACAATCAAAAATCTGTGATAATTTTTTTTGTAATTGTCAGATTGCTCTAAAAATTTCAGAAAATGTTTAAATTGATGATGTAATAAACAACACATTAATTAATTAATGTAATAAATACATTACGATTGTTAATGTTTTTGTTATTGAAAAAAGTTGGGTGTGTTTATAATTTTGAAACAGACTGTATTACTTGTACATCATAAATTTATATAAATGTTTTTAAAGTTTATTGAGAATTTTAATCTTTATTAAAATAATAATCAATGCAAAACAATCTTATTTCATTTTTCAATCATTTCGCAACTTATCTTTAAGAACTTTGCATTGCCTAGGAAAAGCCTGAAAGCCGAGTAAATGGGTTCCACATGAACTGAGTGTCAATAATAAGCTCCTAATTCTCACAATCTGCTCACTGTTGTTTTCACAACACAACAATGAGCCATTTTTGGACTGGTTGCTGATGTGTGATGAAAAACGGATTACTTATAACACCACTAAATGTTCTTATTATTAGTTATTGTCTGGTGAATCTACTGCATACACCAAAGCCCAACATCCCTCAACAGAAAACTGCATGTCCGATGGTCTACAGCTGGAATCATTCATCATGAGCTTCTTTCTCCTGGCCAAATGATTACTGTAGATGTCTACTGGGCATAACTGTAATGGGTTCAAGATGCACTGTTTCAAAAACAGCCTAAACTGGTTAATTTAGTATCAAAAACGTAAAATATTTGAGTAGCCCAAGACATAGCCAAAGATTGAAGTGCCACAGCACTGGCGAAAATTTAAATTTGCCGACTGGAATTCTTTCGGATGATTGACTTTCAGAAAATCGACGCTCTACTGTACTGTAACTCTCATTGTTTGAAGTTATTCAGTTAGGGCCAAACTCAATTTAGTATCAACTTCAGAGGCAAACAAGGTTTGAATGTATATGAAAACTTATGAAGATATACCATGTTTTTCTTGATTCTAAGATTAATCATAAGTATGAAATTGAATTCAAACTGAATGAATTTAACAGTAAGTAAAATCTCCATCAACCTTGAAATTAGTCCAGCAGTTATCAAAAGTATCACCTTTTTAAGGTTTTTCACCTACTCTGAAGGTCATCATTGGGAAATGAACTGCCTACCCACACATATATGGTAAGCACGTGAAAGCCAATTTAAACTGTATTCAATCCAATATTAAATTTTCCTAATCAAAGATTAAACACACATTCCATTATGTTTTAATTTTCTAAAGACGACCTTCCTAAATGTTAGAAAGATGATAATTTTGATGACTGCTGGACTTATTTCAAGATTAGTGATTTTACTTACCGTAGTTACAATAACTATTTGTTTTAATGCTGTGTCATAATGTTTTCTTGAAATATTCATTTCAAATGTTAAAAAGGAGTTTAAATTAAAGGTTAATTACCAACAATGTTCGTTTAAGCCGATGTCACTGTTGAGCAGTATAGCCAAAAAAGTTTTGTTGCATAACACATGTGGTTTGCTTATGATGTAAATTAGTGTTTCCCAACCTTTTTTGAATTAGCAACACACATTGAATTTAATAAGATTCCTGTGACACATCAAAGTTTTTAAAATAAAAATGTTTAAAATTTAAAATAAATTATGGTTGATTTAAAAATATTTTGATAATACAAAATTTAAACTTATGAAGAAAAAAAAAAAAAAAAAATCACAATTTTACAAATATACTATAAAAATAAAAAGAATATTTGAATCAATGCATAAAGAACTAGTATCTGTCTTTAAGCTCACAACATTTATAGAAGCTCCAAAGAGTTGGTATGCTGGCATAAGCATTGATGTACACAACTTTTGTGAGGGGATATGCTGATTTCACAAATTTTACAAGAATTGGCATTTTAGTGAATACTCCTTGTCCATTTGGTTGGCTGGCAGTAAAAAAAAGATGAAATATAAATGAAATTATAATAAAGAGCCTATTCAAAATTGTAAAGTTCCAAGTATTTAATATTTCTGAGACACAAGTTGGGAAACACTGATTTAGATTAAGTGAGGGACAAAGTCAAAGCTTTTAGCCTTAAGAGATCAATTATGCACACCACAAGAAACTACTTCAGAAGTCTGATTTCTTCAAAACAAATAACAGACCTATATGGAAAGTTGGGAGATATCACCAGGACTCAAAAAGAACATAGATGAACAAGTCTACCTAATCAAGTTTTCCCCTCTCACAGAAAAAATAAAGGAAACTCCCCTTAGCAGAACAGCTTGCATGACTTCTGATTGTTGTTTTGGACTGTGTCATTGATTCTAAGATGTATCTTCACTTTGGATATTGGGTAAGAAATGTGTCTTAAAATTAAAAAAATACAGTAGCATTAAACATACTATAATGAAATTTAATAATTATCTATATTAAGAATCAATAATCTGAATATTTCTATATCTTAACATTTATCCCATTTTTATTGTTAACTTAAATCCAAAGAATAGTTTTGGCATTACACTACTCTAAATAGCAAACTTATTTTATGGATACTCTGTAATCACCTCTATCCAAAATTTTATTAAAATAATATCAAACAGAACAGTAATGCTTATATTTACATACTACTTAAATAACTTATCTGTGTTTAGAACCAATTAATAATCGAATTGAGTAGAATTTTTTTATAATTTATATTTTTGATTTCATTTAATAATTCTACATATTCTTATCCAACTGAAATTGAGATAAATCCAAATTTCAAAAAAACACTTGTTATTTTTCATTAATAATTTTTCTATTATTTTAAATGCAAACTTTTGTTTTATATGATAATGTATTTAATAAAAATATTTTACATAATTATATAAGGTTTGCCATAAGTTCAAAATCAGAAATAGGGTACATTGTAAGTGAGGTAGTAATGATGAATACCCAGCATTAGATAGGCTATGTAGCACTGCCTATCTAATGCTGGGTATCCATCATTACTACCATTAAACTAATTTCATTGAACTATAATTATTGAATATTTTTTTAATCTGTTGAATCAAGGACAATTGGTTAACGTGCATATTTCAACTAAGTTTTTGTTAGAAAACCCAGCTATCCCATCATGGATTTGGCTTAACCAATGATGAATATGATTAAAAATAAGAATCTTCTCAATGCTCAGAAGGCAGAAAGAATAAAATGAAAAGAAAACTATATATATACATATTGTATACAACTGGAGGAAATGATATTCTTAGTCAAAAAAGCACACTCGATTAAGTCTAGTAACAAGTTTAATATAATAAAGACGTTTTTGGTCTCTTTTTATGAATCTCATGGTTCAGTTAGAACAGGGTATGAGTTAACTGAATTGAATATAAATAATATTTGATCATAAATCAAATAAATACAAATTTTCTATATATATGTCTCAATCTATCCATCTTTTGTTATTCTAAAAGCACTGTCTAATTTCCACATAGCAAACTATCTCAACAAAACATGAATTCATTTTATAGAATATAACTGAGAGTGAAAAGAAAATGTAATATATTTTATTCTCCATAAAAATATGCTTTTAGACATATTAATAACACCATGCTTTATGTGTGAATTTTCCAAGCAGAATCAAACAGAAGGTACATTATTTTTTTTAAATTAAAATTTCTGAAAAAATGTTACATTTGAAATAAAAAAATACTCTTACATACATATGTTGAAAAATAGTCAGTAATCTTCAACTAAAATTTTTTTTAATCAAAAGTTATTTTACTTTCAAAAGTTTATTTTAATTTTATTTAAAATAATCAAAAATTTTATCTGGAATGTTTTCTTGACAAGGAAGCTGTTTCTTACAGTTTTGAATGTATAAAAAAAATCATTATTTGAAATTATCTATAGATGTATTGATAGATGTTCCAACTTTCTTAGGAGTAGAGTACAGATGATGTACAGTACTATATGCATAACAGTGGTCTGACTGGTACAAGTTGCAAAAATAAGTCAGTATTTTAATTAATTTTAACACTTAGAAGATTTTTAAGGCCAAATTATTCAGTATTTAATTATTAATAGTAGTGGTAATATAGCCCAATTTAATCTGACAATTTGTTTGGCTCCATTAAATAGAAGACATTTTCAACATTCAACAAAAACATTATTTAAAAAGAAAATTCACAATATAGAACTTCTTACTATAAAAGTTTGATTGTATTTGAAGAGAGATTATTTATAAAATAATTGTGACTCCAACTTTTTTGAAACTCTATAATCTGCTTACGTTAATTAATAATTAAGAAAGGAAATGTACTTACCAATCAGAATGTAAAGAATCTTGAATGATTTCATTATAGGAAGTTATAGCTTGACTGTTAAAATAAAAATAACGATAAAATAAACAAAAAAACAAGGAATTAAAATTAAGAAACTTGGATTTCTACTAACTTCAAATTTTTATTTTTTTTTACGTCCATACGAGGAAATAATTGTAACCATGGAAGAGAAGGGTGCATCCAATATAAGCAATTTTTATAAAAACATGCTCCAGGACTTGAATCTAACACACAATCCTATGAAAAGATGACGATAATCATTAATATAAAAAGTCAAATCAAACTAAATTATTGATACATTAGACCCCCTATAACATTGTAGATAATTCCATGTTGTATGAGTCACTTAGATTTTACAAATATGTGAGCCATTCACAGCCCTGCACACGTATTTGTAAAATCTAAGTGACTTGTACAGCATGGAATTATCTACAGTGTTATAGGGGGGGTCTACTGTATATAAAAATTATATATTAATAACAATTTAATAGAAATCAGTAATTAATAAATACATCAATCAAAAAGCCTTAATTGAATTCCAGTGAGAGTTAATTCAAAATAAAACTTTCGAACTAACATTTTTGATCTACAAATGGTGATCTTCAGGTCCATATATTCAATGATGGATGTTGAATAGAACACAATGATATTGAATATAAATAGATAAAAATAGATAAATTCTCAAATATATAAAAATAAAAGTAAACACTCAAAAATTATATTAATATAAATGAGAACATTTTGTTATAATGTCCCTATGTCATGATGTTATGTCATAGTTGGTCATGTTTAGATTGAAAGAATTAGTCCAAAAAGTTTTATTTTGAATTATATCTTACTGGAATTCAATTAAGGCTCTTTTATAAACATACTAGTAGCTCGGGACGCCCCCCCAGTGGGCGTTCTTTACAAATTTCCATGAGGCACGGTTCCTTTGACTTTTTTTGTTCCGATCAATATGCTCTACAGCTCTGTTAAAGTCCGAATGGTAAGATTTACCCTTCGAATGAAGAGGTGGCGACCCCCCAAACCGTAGACCCCTGTACTAACAATAAAGTCAAAGGAACCATACCTCTATTCGCGACCCTTCGAGAGATATAAGCCCCTGAAATAATAAATTCCTATTACAAATATACTGAATTATTTATATTGTTATATTGACCAAATAATAATTTATTGGCCAAATGAATAATAAAAATTTATATTGTTAATTTAAATAAGAATTAAAATTGTTAATTTGAATGTTTGAAATATGACACACGATAGGGGCGCCTCTAGTGTCCGTTATCAAACAGTTACGGGACAGACACCCGTTGAATGAGTTATATATATAGATTTATTGATGTATTAGTCCAGTCTAAAAATTGACGTTGTAACTCCATCAGTTACTGTTTTGGACAAATTAATAAATTGACAGTACACATAAGAATACTGCATAAACAGTCAATTCTAATTAATTCAAACCCACTAATATTCCCACTGAATATGTATTAAATTATTACAAAATATAGTTATAATAATAAACAACGCTTTTTGCCCACGACTATAAATTAGACAGAGTTAGACAACCTAATAAATATGGTATAACAATTTGCAGGGCTTATCACACCAAGGCTTGGTGTGATAAGCCCTGCAAATTGTTATACCCTACTTATTAGGTTGTCTAACTCTGTCTAAAATATAGTTAATTCAAAGTTTTTAGTACATATATGAATAACTAGCTGTTACCCGCGACTTCGCACGTGTGGATTTTGCAAGCAAACCCCATTTATATCCAGTATTTCACAACCATAGTAATTGTTATATAACACCTACCACTGAGAATGATGAGAATTGCTCAAAATCAAACGAACTATTTTCAACTTGATCAATTTTCTGGAATGTTTACAATCGTTCTATAATTGAACCAATATGCAATAACAAATTTTAATTTAAAACGGTTCGAACATTTGGTTAAAAAATCGAAATATATAAAAATATTTATAACAATGTCTGAAATATTATCAATTTAATACACCTAAGTACTCAATGAAGACTAAACATAGTTGAAAACAAAAAAAATCACATCTAAAATAGTACAGTAGAAGCCATTCTTCAGGTTAAGCCTTAATCCTCTCTCTCTCCCCCCACGGGAGGAATTTTGAAAAATCCCTTCTTAGTGTATGTTTTTATGATGTACCCTAACTGTGTACCGAATTTCACCTCTTTAGGTTCAGCAGTTTGCTCTGGGCAATGATGAATCAATCAGTCAGTCAGGACAAGTAATCTTATATATTTAGATATGAATACGAACCGAAAAAGGAAGCAATATACAGCCATCTAATCACAAAACATAGATTTCAAGAACTATAAAAGCCACATGCTCTGTAAACTCCTGAAACATGAATGAAATTATCTATGTACCTCAAAGCCTGTTATCAGTGTGATTAACATCAAAAAACAAAAAAACAGACTTCCACAAATATTTTTGAACCTTTAATGGTTCTTTTCAGGAGGCAATGAATTTCCGTTAGAATGCCAATAGATAAGAACATTATTTGAAATTCTACCCGATGACGAGAACAGCTCTTTTTACAGCTCTTTGTCTATTAGCGCTTGCCATGCTATGGACAGATTTAATTTCCCTTTGTGGTTGATACAGGTGTTGCTGAGGCTGGATTTGTAGATATAAATGGCCTCCAACCACTTTAGATGTTCCGTGTATGGTGTGGTGAGGATGATTCTTGCCTGGTTAAAATTTGGCTCCGTCAGGATCACTGGCATAAACCACGGCTCTGGCCATTTATGCCAATGATCCTGACATAGAGCCGAATTTTAACCAACATCTAAAGTGGTTGGAGGCTATTTATATCTACAAATCCAGCCTCAGCAACACCTGTATCAACCACAAAGGGGAATTAAATCTGTCCATAGCATGGCAAGTGCTAATGGACAAAGAGCTGTAAAAATTCCTGTCAACTGCTACCATCTATAGTGCATATGCCTAAATGAGATGTCATCAGATAGCATGTGTTCGAATTTTGAACAATGTTCTTGTCTATTGGCATTCTATTTGTCGCCGCCAGAAGAATCGTTAAGGATTCGAAAACGTTTATGGAAATCTGTTTTTTTTTTTTGTACTTTGATGTTAGTTTCACACTGGTTGCAGGCTTTGAGGTACGTAATTAACTGTATTACAGTGTCGAGTAATATGGATTTGTAATGAAATTATCATGTGGTAAAAATGAAAGCAGTCAATCCAAGTATCCATTTGTTCAGATGAAGGTCCTAATGAAAGTTATTAATTCAATGAATATGGACTTATTCTGTAATAATTTCATGTTGGCAGTTTCAAGATCATCAAACAAGTAATTGTCCATTGGATACAAAAATAAAAGATTGATTGCAAAATGATTTCAGTTATATTTGATAATTTCCTGAAGAAAATAGAGTATACTTCTATTGATAGAAATACTTTAGCCAACAATAACATTCAATCTTAAGATGATTTTTGTATTTTTAATTTATTACATATCATTATCGTAAGTTAAGAAGGTTAAAATTGTTCATTAAAAATTTTTCTTTAGTTAAATTTTTTTCTTTTAAGGAGATACAAGAAATATATTCTAAATGGGTATCTAAAGAAAATATTAAATAATTGGTACAACCATTTCATATTAAATAGATATAAGGTGAAAGAAAAACAAGAAACCAAAAAGTACATATCATTTCCTTATATAAAAGACATATATGAAAAATATAACCAAATTCTTAACCAAAATTTTATTAAACTGGTTCCAACTCAAAATAATAGGTTGTCTGATCTGATGGTTATAAAAAGTATTAAAAAGGACCCATTAAAAGAAGAAGGCATTGTCTACAGACTAGTGCACATGTAGTATTCCAAGTTTCTATATTAGAGAAATGAAGAGAAAATCGAAAACCAGATTGTTGGAACATTTAGCAGCTGTAAGATAAAAATTAATAATTCTCCCATTTTTCATCATTGTAGTATTAATAACTGTAAAATTAACATTAATAATGTAAAAATTGTTTATAAAGAAAAAAATAATGTAAAAAGAAAAGTCAAAGAGTATTTTGCCATAATTATGCAAAATAATACAGTTAATTTAAATATGGGTGTGTTGACAGCTGCATGCTGGGAAAATTTTGTCGGATACATAGATGAAAACTCGTAATGGAAACCCATGATGGAATATTGTCGAAGTTTAATTTGTTTACTGAAAACCCTACTGAAGAGGCCTAATATTGTTGTCAAAATGCATTTAGGGGATGTACCAAAGTAATAAAGTGTTCTTTCTCTGCAAAGTTGATTTGCTTTTACCTTTTATTTTAAACTTTAATTTTATTTCGTTATTGATGTAATGTTTTAGAATTTGGAAGTTATCTGCCCTCCGTAAGTCAGAAAGGAAAGAAAATTTGATTTTTCGTGTATTTTCCTATAATACAATTAAGTAAGAATTGAAAGTTAATCTGATTCCATTGTTTTAAATACAGATAGCCCTTGGTTTACGCAGCAGTTCCGTTCCTACAAAAGCTGGCGCAAATCAAATTGGTGTAAAATGAACCCATATTTACAGTGAGGTATAGGGTTAGGTTCTACATAAGTGAAAAATAAGCAAATAATTTTTTTTTAATACAATATAATACAANTGAGTGGCGTCTACTTCAATTTGAGCGAGTTGAGAGTGATTTGACAGACTCAACAGATGTGAGAATTGATTCTTATTGGAGTCAGTATTTTAAATTGGTTGACTCCCTTGGGAATGCAAGATATCCCAGTGTAACCAAATTGGTGAAATCAGCATTGACTCTCTCTCATGGCAATGCTGATGTGGAACGGGGATTTTCGATTTCACACCGCGCACTACCTCCTGATAGAGCATCAATGTCAGAAAGAATGCTTAATTCACTTTTGATTGTTAAGGAGGGACTAAACATGTATGACCGAAGCCCACACCTTGTACCTATTACAAAGGATTTACTGAAATTAGCTGCCTCAGCACATAGAAATTATCAAGATCAATTGGAAAATAAAAAGAAGTTAAAAGAAAAAGAGAAACAGAAAAAAAGTGCAGAAGAGGAAGCACAGAAAAATTTTGAAGAACATCAAAAGAGAGGAAAAGATGTCAAGGAAAAGATTATGGCACTGCAGCAGAATTTAAAACAGAAAAAAGTAGAAGAAAGTGAAATACACGAGACAGGCCAGGTTTTGTTAGAAGCAGCAAACAAAAAACTGGAGAAGGCCATTAATAGCAAGAATATGAATGAAATACGGGCAGCACATGTCATGCTTGTTAGTGTTAAAAGTGTTCAAAAGCAAGAGGAAGCAAAAAAGAAGGAAGCTGAAAACATCCAGAAAAATCTTAATAAAATTTTTGAACATCATCTTTCATGACTGATTATTTACAGAAGAAGCCAAAGACTTATTAAGTATTCATGGTTTACTGGAAATATTACAGTACAGTAATACCCCGAACTTACGCGATAGATGGGACCGAGCGATAACCGCGTAAGTCGAATTCGCGTAAATCGGGGTATAATTTCGCAATTTGTGTAAAGTCGGATGTATGCAAGCTAATAAATGTTCTCGTTAATCTTTTCTTGTCATTTGATTCGTTCACGGTTACAAGAAATCACCACATAGAGTCTCTCGAGTCTCCGTAGATATAACAAATACAGAAATACTGTAAATAACACAAAATAAATTGTAGCTATGTGTCGATTCCGCGCGACACGTCCGAACATGTAAGCTGAACAATAGTGTGGGGGGAGTGAGTAATCGAGAATTGCGTGGCGCTCAAACAAAAAACGAATCGATGAGATTTGAAAATCGCGTAACTCCGGGTTCGCGTAAGTCGAGGTAGCGTAAGTCGAGATATTACTGTATATAGAAAAAGTTTTAAAATGTATTTAACCATAACAATAAAAAGAAAAAAACTTTTACTGCTATTTTGCTGAGTTTTCCTTCCATGTTTTTACTTTGTTTTGTCACTACAGGTAGCTCTCGGTTTACACTGCAGTTTCATTCCTACAAAAGCCGGCACAAATCAAATCAGCGTAAAATGAATCCATATTTACAGTGAGGTATAGCGTTAGATTCTACATAAGTGAAAAATAAGCAAATAATTTTGTTTATTAATACAATATAATGCAAAATACATATAAATTTAATTTTTGAAATGTATTTTATCATAAAATAAAGTGAAATGTTTTTATTAAAAAATTTTAGTTTCGGATCTCTTACATTCTTCAGAAAAAAGTATCCATCTTTAATTAAATTCCTGATCCATCAGAGCGATATTCTGTAATTTAGTGATGAGTTCCAGAGTGTTCGAAACGATGTAACTATATTCTTTCATGAGCTCCTCAGAAACCATTTGAAAGAATATAGTTACACCGTTTCGAACACTCGGAAACTCACCATCTTTAAACTGTTTACATTTTTGNTTTTATTAAAAAATTTTAGTTTCGGATCTCTTACATTCTTCAGAAAAAAGTATCCATCTTTAATGAAATTCCTGATCCATCAGAGCGATATTCTGTAATTTAGTGATGAGTTCCAGAGTGTTCGAAACGATGTAACTATATTCTTTCATGAGCTCCTCAGAAACCATTTGAAAGAATATAGTTACACCGTTTCGAACACTCGGAAACTCACCATCTTTAAACTGTTTACATTTTTGTTTTCTTTCATTGAGAATTTTGGAATATGGTCGAAAGGATGCGATGATGCTTCTTTTTACATTCACACTTTGCTCCCAATCATTGTCTAACTCACAAAGTTCATCCGTCAAACTTTTCATAGTTGAAAGGATATATTAACCTGACGTAGAACTACAGACGAGTTGAGACACTGATTGGTCGACCACTGGTCACCGCAGTGCACATATAAGGTCAGTTTAAGCAGGAAAATTGAAAGTGGCTAAGGAGAGATATGTATCGTCTGACTGACAAGTAGATATTGTCTGGCCAACAACAAGTAGATTTGTCTCACTAACGATAGTTTGTGATTGCCGGAAGTGCTACTGCATCATAAGGTGTTTTCCTGAATGAACTGATACGGGATACATTCANCTCTTACATTCTTCAGAAAAAAGTATCCATCTTTAATGAAATTCCTGATCCATCAGAGCGATATTCTGTAATTTAGTGATGAGTTCCAGAGTGTTCGAAACGATGTAACTATATTCTTTCATGAGCTCCTCAGAAACCATTTGAAAGAATATAGTTACACCGTTTCGAACACTCGGAAACTCACCATCTTTAAACTGTTTACATTTTTGTTTTCTTTCATTGAGAATTTTGGAATATGGTCGAAAGGATGCGATGATGCTTCTTTTTACATTCACACTTTGCTCCCAATCATTGTCTAACTCACAAAGTTCATCCGTCAAACTTTTCATAGTTGAAAGGATATATTAACCTGACGTAGAACTACAGACGAGTTGAGACACTGATTGGTCGACCACTGGTCACCGCAGTGCACATATAAGGTCAGTTTAAGCAGGAAAATTGAAAGTGGCTAAGGAGAGATATGTATCGTCTGACTGACAAGTAGATATTGTCTGGCCAACAACAAGTAGATTTGTCTCACTAACGATAGTTTGTGATTGCCGGAAGTGCTACTGCATCATAAGGTGTTTTCCTGAATGAACTGATACGGGATACATTCACTGGCACTATGGATTCATTTGCCATTTATTGGACTATTAAGTTTAATAACTTGACTCGTGGGTACCTAAACGTTTAGTATTTTAATATTAATTTAATGCAAATGTATACATACCCAATAATATTAAACAGAAAAAATAAATACATTCAATAAAAATCTTTGTTTTAACGAATGTACAATGTCGCGGCTTGGTAAATAAGTCAATACTGAAATGAAAATCAGTCTAGCATAGGGAAAATCGGGGAATTACACCACAAAACAGTGAATTGCACAGTGGCATTATTATGAATCAGCGTAAATTGAGCCAGCGTAAACCGAGGGCTACCTGTAGTTATTTTTGAATATTTCTTAATATTTCTACAGATTATATTATATATTTCTTCTATGATATAGAAACATATTTGTTATTTAAAAATTTTTTATATACATATATTTAACTTAAGAAATAAATTTTGTAATTCTATATATAATTTCTTTTATATACACAATATATATTGTAATTCAAAGTCCTCTTACTTTTCCTTTATGTTGCTCAAGTTCCAAACAGCGAGTAAAACTTGTTGTACCACTTGCTTCTTCTACAGTTTTGAGATTTCCCCGCCAAGGAAATGGTTTAGTCGACATAAAACGAACTTTTGTTTTTAAGCTCCAGTCTACAGGAATGCTATTAATCCATTCAGATTTATTTTCAAACTAAAAAAAAAAAAACAAAATATACATACATACATACATACATATATAATAATATATAAAATTTTTAAGTAAGTATATGTATATATATATACTTACTTAAAAATTTTAAAATATGGATTAAAAAGAGCTTAATTTCATAAAATCAATTATAAACTTAACATCTGCCAAATTATAAACTTTAATTTCAAACTTTAAATAATAATTTTTGTTGTTTAAACTTTATTAACTTGTTCAGTAAAAGATAAAAAAACTAGTACTCATAACATCCATCAGCACATTTCCGTGCAACCCATCCAAACTATGAAAACACACACTGTTATTCAGCACTATGAGTCACCACTGGAGAAAAAATATTCCCATATTTGTACTGGCTGGAAAGTAAACACTGGACAAAAATTACCAGTAAAAAAAAAAAAGCGAGAAGAAGATAAGGAAGTACCACTTTAGCCTGAAACTATATGTTTTGAGGATACAAGCCAAAGACCAAGGAAGCAGTGGAACCAAATTAAAACCTACATCTATCACTGCTAGTCACTGACTCTATAATCCATCCAGTATCATCCAGTAAAATTGAAAAGGAGATCTTCAAATTGTCGATATTTGTTTTACCACTATGTTTATGTTTTTTGTAAAGGCATTATTTACTTTATAAACTCGCTCTCTCTTTTGCACACATTCAAAGAAAGGAATGTATTTTTCTTCTAAGACATAATAAGTATATTAATTAATGATTAAATTGTGTGCATAGCCATTCTGTCAGGACACAAGTAACAGTCATCATTAATAAATGTGTGTTAATTTAAATTGAGGTTTACAGAGCCACTCAGGCTTGACTGGATTTTTGTAAGAACCAAAACAGTGGACCTCACATGTCTTATACTTCATCTCTGGGGACTTGGATCTGGAGAAGGGGGAAAAAGACAAAAATTGAAAACTTCTAATAGTTTTCTAAATATATATTGGAATAATTTATATATATATATTCATTATTTGATATTTATATTCTTTGCAGATAAATGAAAATTCAGTTTAATTGTAGCAGAAATGAATTTTAATTTTAAGTGTTTAAAATTAATCTTATACAAACCTTATTCACATTATTTAATAATGTATTCTTTGAACTTTTTACTTCTGGTGGACCAAGGACAGTATTTTCATCCAATAAATCTACAGTAATTGAAGTTTGAGGAGATATTCCTGACAAATAATCTTTGTAAATATCCATATTTTTCTGATAAAAAATTTTTTTAAACATTAGTTTATATACTAATTAATTTTTGTACTTCAGAATGTATCAAACGCATACTACTCATGTTAAGGATAATAATGAAACTCCTGAAGAAGAATCTGACCAGATATCTGATGTAAAGAAAACTTTCTCAAAATCCTTCAACATGATCTTTACTTTCGATGACACTTTATCTTAAAGTTCGCTGCAAACAAGTTCTGTAAAATATTTCCTGCCTTTTAGAACATAATTTGGAACAACATGATTCAACAATCGTCGGAACCCCAATCCTTCTGTGTTGAAAAGGTAAATCAGATAAAGCTATCATTTCTGCAATTAAATAGTCAATTTTTATTGATTTGGGGTTTNTTCTACGTAAAAATGGTGGTTATAAAATTTAACAAATATATTTAAAATTTATATATTTTAATGTAGATTTTAATTGTGTAATTATCAACATGTAAATGCTTGAAAGTGATCATACACAAATTACAAAAATTATTTTTGATATATTCTTATTTTATATGCTGGAACTTTTTGAACAGCTCTTATAGGTTTAAAAATTTCAAGCTCGAATAAGTAATAAATTCCCAACATGGATTTTTATTCCTGAAATCTTTGATACTTAAAGCAAGTTTGAATTTTGATCTAAATTACCAGTTGAAAATCAAATACTTTATTGTAATTTTAATTTTTTGTATCAAGATGAAATTATACTCTTCTCTTCAGCTTCCTACACAATTCTTCCAACTGTCTAACTGCTTCTGATTGTTGTTGACTTTCCTATAGTAAAAAATGATATCCTCCCCTTGTGACTATTCTTACTTTTTTACAGATGAAGAAGGGCCACTTTATGAAAGACAGCAATCATAAATTTGAGAGATAGAAATAAAAACATATTCAGAATTACATTTTCCAATTTATTGAAAGGTATTTTATTTTAACCTAGTAAAAAGTAAAAATCAAGAAAAGGTATAAGTAAATTTTCGTATGGTGTTAAGACTAACAAACATAAAAATAAATAAATGGGAGGGGGAAAAATTAGATTATATAAGACAGTCAGGACCTGTCAAATAAAATGTACAAGTACAATACATGTAAGTACAAAATGTATAACCAAAGTTTTTCTGTATAATGTAGGAAATATGAAAAATTACAATATGTTAACCCAAAATGACAACAATGCTATTTAACTTTACTATAACTAATTTCATACAACATTTACTTTAGCAACAGACTTGCTATTCAGTATCATTATTTTTAATGGTTGATATTCTGACAATTTGCTAATGTATGGTTCCTTAATAGATGCCTAACTTTTTTAATTGCAGAGTATAATTAATGCTCATTGAAACGAGCAAAACATATCACCATTATATAAGAAAACAGCATTGTTTAATTAAGATTCTTTGCTTGTATAATACTATTCTTTATCTGTAACACAAAGCTAAAACATTTCATTATTATTACACTTTTTGGTTAGTTATTTTACTGTTTGTTTTTTATAATTAAAAGTTGTTAATATATGTTAATATAATTTAACAGAATGAAATTAATAATATTTATGAAACGTACCTAAATGGATTCACATGTTTTTCTTCTATTATGCCAATTTCTTGGCTTGTTTTTAAAGGCTGCGTTTTATTTATGTCAATGGTTTGAAGAACATTACTTGTCATTTGAAGTTGTCTTCTTGCTTTTTTATGCAGTCTTAGTACTTCACATGGTTTCAGCCAAGGTGGAGAATTTGAATCAGCCATTATGTAAAAAGTTCTACAGATATTAATAACAAATTATAACAGATTAAAATTTAATTTATGATAGTAACAATTTGAAATTATGGTTGATTTATATATAACTAATAGTTATAGTGAATTAAATTATCGTATAATATATTTATTTAAAGTTTTACATATGCAAAAAAAATTCAATCTAACTCATTCCGTAAACTATTTAAAAAATAATTTAATGGTTAATTACTTAAATATACATACAGTACATAATATATCTTGATGTAGAAATTTAAGTTAAGTAACTATTAAAAAATTCTGTTCTGTATTATATATAACTACATTGGTTGAGTAATAAGAAAACACCAAGTATTTTTGATTATACACATTTTGATTAATCAAAATCTCTTAAATGACTTATATATTTATCAAAATCAAAACTTTTACAATTCAAACAAATCCTAGCCCAATATTTAATTAGCCAAAGATCTAAAGTTAGATTTATTCAAGGCAGCAACTGTTCTAATTATTAAAAATCCAATTATATAATTTAGTCTAAAACAGGTAGTTTGAGAATGAACTATCCCAATGTGTTTGCATGAATCCCAAAAGGGAATCAACTCCATATTCACAGATTCAAGTTCTTTCTTCTCATCTTTCCTTCAAAAAACTTTTTAAATTTAGTATCTTGTCTTAATTTATCTTGGTATAAGATGAAATTTAATCATCTACCTCTAGGCCAAATTTAAACTTGATTATTAATAATTCACATAGTTATAGCTTGTGAATAATCTGCTTTTAGATCACAATTCTTTACAGTATTATAAAACAAACTGTGCTAAATTTTTACTATTACAATTGAATTATTTCAGCATAATGAAATCTGATAAAACCAAAAAATAGCAATTTTGATAAAAAAAACAAAAATATAATGTAACAATTTTATGTTAGATATCATAAAATATTGTATTTTATCTACATATTTAATTTAATAGCAAATTTAATAATGGGATGACTATTGATAAATTAATCCCACTGAATCCAAAAATAAAAATTAAAGACCCCGAGTCATCTAGAGGTCAATCAACTTGTTTTAAAAGTTAATGAACTTTTAAAACAAGTTTTTAAAATATTTAAATGTTGTTAATAATTATTGTTAAAATAATTATCATCAAATATCTAACAGGACACACTTTTTAATCTTAGTTTATCAACTTCTCATTCATCTCAGTTTCCATAATTCTAACATTTTCATCATTATGTTTCTTCTTCAACTTAAAAAACTATTTTACAAAGATATTCATTTTGTAATGTTGTAAACATTAAAATTATATATTTCTTTGAATAGTTTGTGCTTATTTATTTGACTGTTTCACATTCAAAAAAAACCAAATCCCCTTTATTGATAAATCTGACATGATTTGTCATTTTATAAAATTGGCTCCACAAATTAATCAGATTAGTAATTAGGCAATTTCCAACCTGAATCTTAACCTATGTGTAGAATGTTGAAAATGTCCTAGCAAGATTTTCCATTCTCTAGCCCAGTGTTTCTTAACCTCTAATGAATCATCGCCCCCTTCAATAAAACCGTTATGTAGTATCATCCCTTCACTACAAAATTCCGATGCCGAGGGACAAGGCTATCACCAAATTCGCACTGCATCGAATAGACTAGTGATTAGTATAATATTATTTGTTTAATTATTGTACGATATAACGAATAAAATATCTAATTATTCTTAATATAATGTTTTACTATATTGCCCAGAAAATTGTTTTTTGCACCCCCAAAATATAAATTGTTACTAATTGCCCCCTCAACATGGAAAAATGCCCACATAGGGGTGATATTACCCCCGTCGAGAAACACTGCTCTAGCCACACTAATCTATAACCAAATGTACAGTACACTACATCAGAATCTTCTCTAGCTAGAGTGGTGCTAGAGTAATTCTATCAAGACTTATATTGTTCAGTTACACTGGGGTGCATGTAAAGAACTTTCATCACATCTTTGGAGTAATGGCAAACTTTTTTTTCTGAAGGTGGATCAAGATTGAATTTGAGTAATTAAAAACAAAAACATACAAATCTTACTTTGACTTTTTAATCTATATGACAAAAATAACAATGCACACTATATAGTTGTAAAGATGATGATGTAATTATAACAGAAACAAATATTTTGTCTAATAGAATATCTTCTATTATTTATTTGATGATAATTTTTCTATCAGAAGTTCAAAATTAGTGGTCTTTAAAGCTTTTTACGACAGCTTTAAGACCCCTACTTCACATTTCACGCGCAAAGTTTTAAATTATCGAATATTTTGTTATAATTTATAAAAAGTTAATACCTCGTAAACATTAGGTACGCGTTCTCGAAATTGGGGTACGAGTCGCCGTCACCAGTCTAGGCACCGGTAAAGTCTATATAACACAAACTCGTCGAGAACAAGACGACAAGCCGCCACGGCCACTACGGTATAAGTAAATAATAAGAAAAAGTCGACAAAACACCATCCGCAACTTCCTCAACCGAGCATTTATCTCAAGCCTTTTGTACCGCTTTCGGGTAATTTCCACTCCGAAAACATTTAAAAATTCCCACATTTTTCGAGGTCCTAGCTTTTTTGTCCCCGGCACCCTAATCCTTTAACAAAACCTTCGATAATATTCCAGAAACATTTCATACCGTCAAGTTAACAGCAGATTAATATCCTCTCCGTCGGTGGCACGTCATCCCACGAGCAAAAAGGGCAATCGTCCGGGCCCCTCCGCCGACCAATCTTCGATATATTTCCTCCGAAGAAAAATGCCGGAAGTCCACGCCATATAGAAGAACCCCTAATTCAAATTTTCCAGCTCCCACCAAGCTATAACGCTCTACTGTTCTCTGTTCCACACGCGACATCTGCCTTCACCGAACATTTTTTTACATACACCAAGTGGAACCTATATACAGCACAAAAAGCTATTTGGACCAAGACCTAGACAAGTGTAGCTCGTGTCGTGTACATCGCGACTCTAGCTAGATCGCTACAATCCCGGCGACAGCGAGAAACTCTCTCTCGAACAGTAACGACCATTTTAAAGTGCGTCATAATTACAGGAGGGTAATCGCATATAATTTGTACATTTGAATTTAAATTTCTTTAAAGTACAGAATTATATTAACCGATAACATCTTTACACTTTCAACTATCGCACGTTGAAATAAATTTAAATATATTTACCCGTAAAACGATATAAATCTCCTCCAACTACATTTTGTACTTTCCGCCAAATGACGCCATCTGTTTCTTTGTCGTCGAGACTATCTCGACCGTTATCGATAAAATTTTGGAAAATAGATATATTCATTCTCTTCTATTAACATATATTATTTATTTCATTTTAAAAGATTATAATCATTAATTTTTAATAACTTCCTCAATTTATAAATTATTTTATTTATTTATAAAATTATATAAAACTAACCACGTTAGAAATGGAACTTGATATTATTTTAATTTTTACGTACGCAATTTTTTACTTTTAGCTTAGGATTATTTAGTTAGAAGAAAAGATTTTGCACACCTGTCGAAACTCGATTTACCAGAAACCATCTGATAATATGCCATCATAGGGAGCGCGTCTCTCACTCCCAGGCCACCCAATTCGACGAAGCGACAGTCTAACCGCTTTGGGGAATCCGAGATCGAATCCGGACGGATCGAAAAATCTCCAGGAATTTTTCGAGTAGCCCGACCGGATATGTCGATCCCCGTCCCTCACTACCCGACCGCCCCATTGCGGGACTGGCCGAACCCAATAATGGGCTCTCAAAAAAAGGCCCTCTTAATGCTCGCAGGGCGGAAAAAGTTTGTTTGTTTAGTTATTTAAGTTACGTTCGACAACGCAACACTTGGGCGATATGCCTAGGGGGAATGCCTTCCGGGGGATCTTTTTTAAGGGTAACTGGTCCCCGTTCGAGCGTTAAGACGTGGAGAAAACCCGGAAAATTTCACGTGCCAGCCCGTCCCGGAGAGGCGCAAACCCAGGACCGAACTCTCAGTGTTCGGGGAACGGAACCGCTCGGCCACTGGTGGGCCCGTCACGAATTACGGATGCGATCGGTTGTTGAAAGAGATTGATATGATCGATGGATGATCATTTGACAAAAAGTTACCATCGCTTAGTATCTTTTTATCTATTTTGTGAAATAGTAATAAGGATGCGATTACAGATTGCATCGATACAGATAGTCAATAGCCATAGCCCGATTATAATAGTCTTGTGATATTAATCTATCTCGAGCAAGCAGTAAAATGAATTATCAAAATCACGTGGTGTGTCCGATTCAGACAATACTTTATCTCTCTCTCATTAAAATTTATTAATTAAATGTAACTATACATTCTAATTCTCTGCTTTTGAAATTATATGGGAATAATGTTTATTAAAAAGTAAAATATGTTTATAATAACACAAGACATGTGAAAATTATAAAACGTCTAGTATAAGGCATTTTCATTATATTGCGTCCTCACCAAAAGAGAAGTTTCGAGTTAGCTCGGAGCTGGTTCACAACTACTGTATTTGACCATTCCGCACTGAAATTGAGAATCTAAACTGCAAACTGGTTCGCTATTAAAGTAATTAGTGATACCGAAGACGACTGGTTACTTACATCTACTTTACTGTTATAATGTGTGGAAGTTCTCAAATTTCTAAACTATAATAGCGTGGAATTAATCTCTTTTTTTTTCTTCTATTATTACATTCTGCGTGGCTTGTATTCCATAAAACCAGATGTTGTTCAATTAAATCTATTGTTCTTTCAACGATGTACACGATGAAAAATTAAGACGATATTATCTAGCAGCGGTTTTCAACTACGTGTACACGAACCACTGGGTGTATCCAAGAAGGGCACGAGTCTCTAGGTTACACGGAAGGCTCGTGGTGGTACGGGAGTTAGAAAAAGGACGAGAACCGCTGATATAAAGTATATGTTAAGCATGAAAATAATATAGCATGTATTAATTTAATAACAGTATAATGTACTTAATTAGAACTTAATATTTACGTTTATACGTGCTAAATAATCAAATTCAATATTCAAATAAATAATTCCGAATGATTAGGACTTCCATATGACAACTCAGGTGTCGTATAGGAGTCACGCTCCATATCCGAGCCCATACGATGTACCGCACTTAAACACACGTATTTTATATTCAGATCGGATACTTTTCAAAGCCGAACTATTCAACCAAATACTATTTTAGTTGGGAAGAGGATAAAGTAGAGAGATAAAGATAAAACACAATAAATATAACATTTCAAATCGCAGATATTTAAAAATATTGTTATTTATTCCTTTCCGAAACAAAAATAACTTATAAAATGATCTTGAGCAAATATTATTTATCAATAAACACAATTCAAGAGTGTTTGTTTGTTAAATTATGGCAACGCAACACGTGGGCGATCTGCCTAGGAAGCGGATGCCTTCTGGCCTGGAGGGTTTTTTTCTTTTTTTAAGGGAAACTGGACCCCATTTCGGCGTTACAGACACGAAGAAAACCCGGAAAACTCCACGTGGCCAGCCCGTCCCGAACTCCCAGTGTTCAGGGTACGAAGACCGCTTGGCCACTGGTGAGCCCAATTCAAGAGTGATAAATTGTAATAAAATAACATTAATGCTTTTGTATTCATAGGAAGTGAGCGCTTTGGTTGGTCGTTATAAATACTCCCAACTTTGCCGAACATGCTGCGCGTTCTCTAAATACACTACTTTGTGCAGCAGCCAAAAACGACGTACTTCAATGGCAAGATTTAATTTTTAACTTTTAATTATTACGTATTATTTTTAATAAATGGTTATTATGTAATCATTTATTAAAAATAAAACGTATATAATCTTTATTATGGAAGCGATGTACTGTACTGTACCTACCTTATTCTAAGGCTTAAAGTCAGCCTTCTGTTTCGAGCAGTTGCAAATAAATCAGCTGATATTCGGCCGAATATTCGGTATTCGGCAATGGTAACATTCGAATAAATATTTGGTATTCGGCCTAGAACCTCTATTCGGTCCATCCTTAATTTAATTACAAACGTTTTACGCTCGACACGAATTGGAATATCCTCGATAGTACTTCTAATATATTTATACGATCAAGTTTCATTTCTGTAATCACTTCTAATATTTGTAAAATTACTTTCTTGAAATATATGAAACATAAGCTTAACCATAAAAATCTTTGTAATTTTCAATTTTTACAGTAATTAATGATGTACAGCACCGACGAGCATCTATTTTGGATGCTGGCCTCCATAGAACTTTGTACACATTTTCTTAGATTTGTAAGCTTTAAGCCTGCAGAATATCACATATTTTTGCAACCAAAGTACTTTAGGTACAAAAATAATATATGCTAATACGAAAACTAGTAATATATAGTTTATTCTCATCTTTTCACTAGTTTCATTTAGTTAAAATGCTCTTCGTCACCAATATCGGCCTAACTAATGGACGAATTAATAAAATCACCGAGCACTCGGTCGCACCATTACTGATCTGGCCGAACCCATACTGGGTTTGCTAAAAAAGGTCTTCTTAGTGCCAACGTAGCGGAAAGACTTAAAAAACCTCACAGATTTTTAATTACAAATGGACCCAACCCTCAGTGGGGTCGGTTTACGTGGTCAAGAGACAGTAAACGACATTCTAAAACAATACGCTGGTGTTAAATTGTGGGATCCGGATTCGAAACCGGATCCTAAGGATAATTAATATAGGCCTACTAATAATTAATTTTTATTTTCATTATATTCAATAAAATATTATAATCATTATAAAATAATTTTATATAGGAATAAAAATAAAATTTCTTGAATAAACCTTTCAGCAGTGTTATAAAAGATAAAATTCTTTTCTTTACGCCGTCCATATTTAACTTAGGAATAAGAAAAAACTTATTAAATGTAAATAAACTTCACGAACCAATTTGATAGAGCGGAATATTTTGCAAATTTATTTCGCTAAATTAACGCTTGACTAACATTCGACAGAGAGAAATGATAAATATAATTTTTCCTTTTGTTGTTCATAAAACGAAATTTATAGAAAACTATCCATTTTTTTAACTTCATTTTTTGCATTTAACTCAGATTTGCATCATTAATCATGAAAGAAAATGTTGGCACATTTCTCATTCCTATCGTACATAATCGTTTTATAGTAGGAATGTATCCGAAACAATTCTTATATTCTGTACTTCGTCTTAATTTAGATTCGTGACAAAAATATATTTAATTCTATTGAGATTTTCACTTATAGAAACGTATCAACTGTTTCGTTTAATTATCTGGAATATACATAAATGTCTTCATTAACAAATATCATCATAAAGTTAACACAGTGGATTCTTGATATGGTGACTACCCCATATAATAATAATGTTGGTCTGCTATTCTTTACATACTGTACAGTATATATAGACAAGTCTTGAGATAATTAACGGTTTAGTTCAGTCTTTCGAAGGTCTACTGTATTTATATACGAGTTCTATAGTGATTTAATAGTCTGAATATATAAAATCGTTTTGTCTTTTATTTTTAACGTAATAAATATATTTATTAAAATAAGAAATAATTTAGATGTATTAAGTCATCCAATTTTCACGTATTTATGATTTTTTCGAAATATTTACATAAGGCTGTATCGATTAGCGAGGGTCGGACCATCAGTCTGTTCTTAATTGAGAATCCCACCCGTGAATCTGAGCCCCAATTTTACGTGAAAATATATTCGGTGCTTTGCTTTTTTAAAATATTTGGATAAATTTGAATTTAAAAATTAGTATTAATATGTTTTGAAATATTTATGATTTATATTTCTATATATTTTCAGAATTTCGCTAGCTTTTATTTTAGGGCCTAGCCGAATTCGTGATGGGTCTGGTAAAAAAGGCCTTCTTAACCCGCTAGTAGCGAAGTGGATAAAATCCCCGAACACTGGTAGTTGGTTGTGGGTTCCAGGGTTGGTGGAGTTTTTCGGGTTTTCTTCGTGTTTATAACACTTAAACAGGGAACAGTTTTTCATTCGTCCTTTTTTTTTCCTGACCCAGTGCCCGTTAACGTATGTGCACACCGGGCAGTTGTCTGGGAGCCCCACGCGAATTTATGCAAAGACCAGAATTTAACACTAATTTTCTGCCGGTTGTGCAGGCAGTCCCAGTGCGCTGCTTTGCCTAGTGTCCTACAATGCTGTACCCGGACCTGTCCTATTTTTGTGAATTATGATAACCCCGTGTAAACCTAAACAATATTTTTGTTCTGAAATAGGGAACTGAATTAGATTTAATAAATGAATGTGTATGTCTCTGATTTCGTGTATTATAAAAAAGCTCTATCACAAAGAGACTAGACGCTCTTTTGGCTCGGGTCTCAATCTGCGAGAAGCCCTAATTATAAACTATCTATCAGAAAAATACAGAAAAATAGATGCGACATCTGACTATTAATTAGTTATTCGAGATTAAAGAAATACTACTATGATCAAAAAGTATCGGGAATAATTCATCTAAATTTCGCATGTTCAAAATTCTTTACACACAAAACAAGCGTTTTGTGTATAAAGAATTTTTTCGCCGGCGATTTTTCAAAATGTCTATTATAATTTGGCAAAGAACGTGCATCAATTTTTCTTTTTGCAACAGAATTGCTGCTAAAACAACGAACAACGAACAACACGTCGCTCAAGTCCGAGTTTTGGTGCTCCATGATCGTTGTTTAACAATTACGGACATTATTGAACACGTTCCAGTATCATTTGGATCTCGTCAAACAATTCTAAAAGATCATTTAACTCGCAGCACGTCGCTTCTCCAGAAACGTTGAAAAGATTTTTTTTTTTCAAAAACAACAACCTCGTTTTCGTGAAGCAATTAGAAGAAAACGATCCGATTTGTGGCGAGAAAACTCTTGGATTTTGCACCTCAATAATGCACCCGCTCGCAATGCTTTCGTTCGTGAATTTTTAGCCAAAAATTCAACAAATACGGTTCCGCGAGCTTCGTATTCACCCGATAGGGCACCGCGCGACTTTTCCTGCTTCCTCGAATAAAATTTCCGCTTTGTGGTCACCGTTTCAGTCGATTGATGCCATAAAACAATTCGCAACGAGTCCCGAAAGGGTTTCGCGAAAACGGCTTTAAAACACGTTTCGAGAATTGGATTAAAAGTCGAAATAAGTGTATTGCGGCGAGGTAGCTTACTTTGAAGAATACGAAATAAATTTTGATAAATAAATTCAAATCTTGCGTTTTATCGAACAATTCCCGACGCTTTTTGATTACAGGGGAAATATGGCGATTTGGTTCGGTTTATTTGTTTACGGCAACGCGAGGGTTGCCTCCCGGGAAGACTTTTTTTCAGAAACTTGCCCATATTTAGGTGTTACAAACGGGAGGAAACTCGGAAAACTCCACGTGATCAGCCCGTTGGCTCGGTGCGAACCCACGACCGTCTTCCAGTGTTCGGTGGTTTTGTCCTCTCGGTCACTGTTAGACATGGCGATATAAAATTATCTGAATTAATTGAACCAAAAGTTGGCTATTTTCACGTTTAGAAGTTGAATTATCTGTTAACGGCATTATAACGTTATTTTAGTTTATTTTAAACTTGTATGTAAATAATTTTTACATAAATTACTCGAACAATGTACTATTATTTTCTCTGTATAAAAATATTAATAAATTTGGAAAAAATACAGTTTTCATACAAACAGTAAATAACGAGTTTATCTACCATATAAAATAGAACTAACAAATTAATCTATGTTAGTAAAGTTTCAATAACGAAAGATTAATATTGACTATTTTTATTGAGTCATTCCATGCCAACTGTGCAAACACATGCGACTAAATATCCAGATGGTACAAAGCGCTGATTGGTCAGCTGAATGACGTCAACCCACCAAAGTACTGTATACATTATATTTTGTGGTCGTCAGAACGAATCGTGACGATTATTTTTTTGAACATTTAACTTCATACTTGATCTTTACACACCTCTGAACCAAATTATACACAATAGATCATTTTAATAGCGCGATTAGTGTTTTAAATTTACGTGCACAGATAATAAATAACAAAATTTATACTTTGTTACAGATATTATTCATAAAAAGTTCGAGAAAGGATGAAATTTATAATTAAGACGAGTCAGAATATTCTTTGAATTTGTCATATGCACTTAATATAGTTAGACGAAACAATAAAATTAACTAAGTTTTGTATACCTCTGAAAGAGAAATTTTCACAAATCTTGCTTAACAAATTATAAAGTTTAAATGTAAAAGTTGTTGAACACTTTTGAATAAAGAATATTTTACATAGATTAAAAAACAAAAATTCTGATAAGAGTAATGTTTTAGTTAGAATCGACAGTTCTTTCTGTCAATAGACATTTTGTGCTTTTGAATGTCAGTTCAAAATCTGTGTGTTAAGAAACGACACTTTTCAAATTTACAGAAATTTCATATATCACTTCCATCACGGATATATCTGTAAATATGTTTAATCAAATTTGTATGACCATTTTTCAAATTAAAGGTATAGAATTCTTGTATAAATTATTTAACAATCAATAGTACTGTAAGTATTTAAATTCTATTGAATATAATAGTTATATATGTTTTAATTAAATAAGAATTTCCATACATTTCATCGTGGAAATTGTTTATCGATATGTGTCAGGAAAAGGAATGTTACATTTGTACTGTAATGTTTTCGTAGTAAACTATTTTTTTAATCCTTTTTATTTTTTGTTAAAATAATATTACCATACTAATGAATAACTATTTCTAGATGCCTCGTATGTGCTGTGTACCTGATTGCATTGCAAAATATATATCCAGTGTCTATATTTAAGTTTTCACAGGATTTGATTCGAAAAGCAAACCAATGAATTAGAGAATTTGTAGAAAAAATAACTTATTATTTAAAATGTTTTAACAATTATGGATTAAAAAGTATGAATTATGTTTAGGTGAAAATATATTGTTAACTAATCTGCATTTCCACTTAGCATATTCTGTTGTTATATAGGCCTATATATAAAACATTAAATACACGTTTCTGTAAGGTTAAAAATACTGTATTGTCTAATAAAGAATGTAAAAAAAAAAACATAATTTGCAATTTACACTTGTTGTTTTTGATTATTTTATTATTGTAGTAAATGTACAAAAATGCTTTATTGAAATGAAAAACAGATAAAAGTTACTTCTTGATGTTTAAAACACTTACAACATTAAAATCTTTGATATCATGTATTTAGTTTAATTGAAAATTTTGCAATAATTTTAACATTAATGTCAATACACACAAGAGCTAGTGAAATTATAAATAAGTGCCTTTTATCGAGTTTTAGATGAAATGTCTATAATTATAACGTCTGCCCGCTCTCAAAACTCTTACAAAGTTTAGGCTAATTGATCAACATTTCCAGTAGGTTGACGTCATTCAGCCGACCAATCAGCGCGTTGTGCCATCTGGATATTTAGTCGCACGTATTTGGACACGGCTAACTTAAATATAGACAC
>NW_019384972.1:6232-61412 GCF_000671375.1 Centruroides sculpturatus | reverse complement strand
TATTATATATATATATATATATAAAAGTAAAGTTTCTACTTAATAAGTTCGCAATTTTGATTTCTATATTTAGTACAAAATTACGACTTACAACTGTCAAAAGGATTATATTGACGTTTAAATTGTTCAAGATCATAAAGTGGATTAATCGAGCAATATCTGATGACTTTTGAAATTTATCATTTAATTTAACTTCAGGATAATTGAATCGATAAAACTGGAAAATGATTTGAGTTATTGAAGGATGTGAAGAGGAAGATATAGGAAATATATATATATAGTGATGTAATTATTTTTAATTGTTCAATAAAGAGAATTTCAGCAGAAATGGCTATCTGAAAAGTGAGTAAGTGGAGTTAAAGAAATCTTCCATGAAGCAAGAATCTGAAATATTTATTAATGTCTTTGATATCAATGAATTATGTCAATATGTTATATTGAAACAAGTATTCGTGTCAATATATATCACATTGTGTTGAGTAGAAGAATGAGTGGAATTGTTTAAATTCTGTAATTTATTAAATTGATTAATATCAGGAATTTGAATTTTTATATTGAGAAGCATTTAGGATTAAATATAAAAATTCAAATTAATAATTGCAATTATGATCTCTTTATTTGTGTAAAAATACAGGATATCCACGAAGTCTTCTCTAGTATAGTAGATAAAACACTAGTTAGTCGTTGGTTCGAGCTCGACTGCGTGGTTTTTAGGATTTTATTTACATGTATAAACCTAAATTAGGGTCTAATTTCTCACGGAAGACCTCTTTGAAGGTAGCACACCCCCTCTTAGCATATCGCTCTTGTGTTGCATTGTATTATCCCATAAATACAATTATGTGATATTTAATTCGTGTTTGTTGCACCTGAAACACTAACTAATCAATCGATTGTGTTTACAAGTATAGAATGTTGGTATTGCTCGGTTCTCAACCAGTGGTACACGTACCACAAGGATACCCGTTAGTATTACAAATCTATACAAGAAGACTCAGATGGTACACGAGTGAAAAAAGGTTGAGAACCTTAACGAAAGTATAGAGGGGTCTAACTACAAACATAACAAGTAAATGTATCTGATAGCCTACGTAAAATTTTTATATAATAAATATGATGGACATCCTGTACTTTTATTAATACATACAATAATGAAATTAAGATTATATTTAATTTATTATTTATATCTCACTTAATTTTATAGTTTAGACAGAAGATTAATAAATTATATATTGCTGGATACTCAGTATCACTCGTTGCTCTGTTGATATCGCTTGCAATTTTCTTTTATTTTCCGTGAGTATAAATATTAACTATTTATAAAAAGTAAGAAATTAATCTAAACAACTGACATAGATAATAATATTGGTTTTAGTTCACTTCAGTGCATTCGTATTACCATTCACAAGAATCTGTTTTTCTCATTTATCATGAACAACATGACATGGATCATATGGTATACCGAAGTGGTTCAACACGTAGAAGTTTTGGAAGCAAATAATGTAAAGATTTCATTAAAAATTTTAAATTTTTATACAAATATTTTATATAGTAAAAGAATAAATAAACCAAACTTGCAGATAGGATGCCAAATTTTGCATATAGTTGTATTTCTGGTTTAGAAATTATCTTCATAATAATTTTCTCCTAAAAGTGAATTAAAACAATTAATGAAGGATGAAATGTCTAATTACTAGGTTCTAATGGGCATTTTTTAAAATATAAATTTAAGTTAATTTTAATTAAAATTATTGTATATCATTTTACAGTATTTAGAAAGTATAATTACAAAAACTTTTATTAATTTTATCTGTTTATGGTCCCGAAATACGAGTAGGGTCTTACAGATGTTAAGAGATTTCTGGTCACTTGTCCTTTAGGGTATTTAATGTGTTAGGCCCAGGGCTACATGGTTAACTGACTTTTGAGCAACATTTTTATTTGATTCGGTGTCGTATTCACCTAGGGCCAACGAGCCCCCGGTGAGAGGCTAAAAGGTCCCTTAACAATTAATTAGTCAGTAAATATTTAACGATATATTGCATAATCATGGTAATAACCGTAAGTGTTGTTTATATTTGTCACAGTTACACACAAATAAACACAATTTAACACACAAATAATCGTCCTTGGATTCCAAAAGAGCCTATCACTCCAGAGATTGCTTTACTGTTTTAATTAATGCCATTGAGTACGTAACTTCATACCGATCGAGTGAATCATTCAACGAATAATCTAATACTGGAAAGTTGATTAACAACTGCAACTGCGTGACATAATACATAATGCTAATTAATTGAGTTTATGAAAATTTTATGCTACGTTATTTTCATTACAAAATCGATTTACATTACTAAATTGTTAAGTGATACTTCACCAAATACACAGTAATGAGTTGTATTTACGAAAATAAGGTTAACTTTATATGTATTTTTGGCATTATTTTCGTCTTTATTAAATACAGGGTGGCCTAAAAGACAGTTAACCGAGTTATATTTTTAAGATCGTCTTATAAGAACCGTTATTAAAATAGTTTTAAAAACACCTCTATATATCAGTTAACTGATTTTTTGGCCAATCTATTTAAACCGAGATAACTCGGCTAAATATGAAAATACTTAAAAAAATATGTTTCAATCGAATTTTACAGAATGCAGAAAAGAGGAAATTTTCAGATTAGATTTTATAAGGAAGTTAAACGAGTATACAATATTATCTATTTTCAATAAATTATCAATCGAATAATCGATAATTAAATTATTAATAATTTCATCCAGGCATCGTGACCACGTCACAATAATTCGATTTTTAATCCGATATGATTAATGATCTTTATTTCTTTAAGACTTATTATCCGGGGATATGGAAATAGCCTATGTCAGAGATGGCGAATCTTTTTCATCTCGCGTGCCATAAAAAATTACAGTCGGTGAAAATGTTTGATTTTCACGGACTTTTTATAGTATCAGTGGTGCTGCATCCGAATCTGGCAACAAAATTGGTCTAACACCCACCACTTTTGAAATAAACAAGGTTTTTGAAGGAAAACATTTTCTGTTCATTTTTATTAGCTAAACACAATACCATTTGGCTAATTAGATACAAATATATTTATGTTAATTACTCGTTTTTCACAATTCCGCACATTTATAAACCGAAACATTCAACGATACGTTTTCGTCCTTTTATATTCTTCTTCTGTAGTTCCTCGTTGTTTATTCCATCACTTAATCCGCTAATATATTCTCGTTCCGCCTTTCTCTATATCGATCTTACATTTGAGAAAGAGTCTGATGGAACCTCCATGTTTATCAGAAACAGTTCCTAGGTTGACGGGGAAAAATCTAAATAAAAATGCAGGAAATGCATCTTGAGTGACGTATTGCAATCTTGTGTTTGGTCGGGTGTCTTTAACTTCACGATTTCCTCGTAGTTGTTCGCTCGTACATTCCCCAAAAATTCTTGTTCACGTTTTCGAATGCTGACCTTTCTGCTGAATTAAGTTTTGTCTCGAAACAAGGATACTTCTAAAGCTGTCTTACTCGAAGATCAACAAAAATGTCCTCCTTTACTTTCGCATAGCTCAGATGAGAAAACTTTTGCTTCGGGTAAGCAAAGTCTTCTCCTCTGTCCGTGCCTTTCACAAAGTTTCTCGTCAAACTCAGCTTGATCTGAAGAGGAGGTAAGAGGATTTTAATTTTCTCCACCAGAACCCAGTGACTGTCTCACTCGCATAAAAAATAGCAGAATTTAGTGTTTCCTCCTTGAAGATCCGTTAGCATTGCAACAACTTTGAGATCAGCGCATACATATTCCAATTATGCTCATTGTATTTTATCATGTCCAGCATTACCTTCACGTTATCGCAAGTTTCATTGTATGTAAACATTTCATGTAAACAGCATAAGCGACAGGATCGGATGGATGTTTGTTGCCATTGTGCAGCAAAACTCCTTTAAGGACGAATTTTAATGGGTCAATAAAGAGTCTCCACTACGCAGGATCCTGCGGCAGCTGTAGCTCATCTATAAAATGCGGTATATCGTTGCAAAACCGAGATTGCCCCCATTGAAAAAATCTTACATTTCCTGATTCCTTTCTCTATAATAGGACACCTTAACTTCTTTCTCCTAGAGTTTCCACCTCTGGAGACCTGATGGCTTTGTACGGGGCGTAAAGCAACGGGTCTCTCGCTATTTTTTTGTTTTTGAACAAATGAAATACCTAGAATGTTTCTCTATTAATAAAAATCACTCTTAAAGACTTTATTTTTTCTTATTAATTAAAATAAGATTAATTTATAGGGATAAAAACCACTACGGATCCCTAAGCTTTCTCCGAGTCCGAGGAAAATTACCCAGCTCCTCCCTCTCGACGGCCATTATGACTGCATGAAATTCCATACTGTTTTGGTCATCGCCACACGATATTATTTAATTAAAGCCGCAATTTCAAAAGGCAATCTTCTGCATCAGCAAATTTTTTCATTAGGATTAGAAATCCTTCAAAAAATGATTACAAATTGACAATGCTTCCTAAGTTTTGCGATAGAATAAATTACTCGAAACCACCATCTGCTACTTTGTATTGTATACGAAAACGCGACACGTGGGAGATCTGCCGAGGGGGAATGACTCCCGAAAAGACCTTTAATGGGAAACTGGCCCCTATTTAGGTGTTAAAAACGTGAAGAAAATTCGGAAAATTCCACGTGGCCAACCTGTTGACAAGGCGCGAACCCACGACCCGCATTCAGCGGTTTTATCCGCTCGGCCACTGATAGGCTCATCCCCTACTAATTACGATTGATTGCCATTACGCAAGTTTTGGGTATTATATTAAGCATTGTTCTGAACTGTTTTATTTATTAAAATTTTGATTTTATTTCACATTTTACACTTTATTAACGAAGTTTTTTTTGGTTCGAATATCCAATTCGATCCAACAGAAAACCGAGTAATGTCCAATTTTTACTAATAATATAATAAGTGCATAGGTATGACCATAAAAAAATAAGAAATTTTATATAGGTTAATCGTAGTAGAAAATTTATTCCAGTCGTAAAAGCGGAGGTTGTAAAACGAGAGTCGTAAAATGTCCTTAATTAAACGGATTTTTTTCAAAACTCTTTCCGCCCCGTAGGAAATAGCAGGTGTATTGTTTAGCAAGCCTACAATGGATCGACCGACCAGTGAGGGATAAGGTCCGACATATCCGGATTCCCGAAAAATTCCTGGGGTTTTCGAACCGTTCAGATTCGATCTCGGATTCCTCAGAGTGGTCGGTTGCCATCTTAGCCGCTCGTCTATCTACGAAAAGAGAACCGAGACAGAAGACCCCTCTAATTTCTGAATAATACACAAAACAAACAACACAGTTTAAACTACACGAACGTCTGTAAAAAGGATTCTTTAGGGAAGGATAAAACTTCCAGACAAATAATTACATCAATAAATTTGTTTAATTATTTAATTTTTCGGGATTTTTGAAGACAAACAAAAAATCTTAAGACAGATCAAACGATCCATTGTCGAAGATGCGAGATTACATATCTTAATCACTTTTACCGTTATAATTTGAGGAATTTTTTACTCGTTCTCAGGGAGGGACAAGTGTCCCGTTTGTCCCCCTCTGAGGAAGCCCGTGACTATGAGTAAATATTGAATATAAAACAAAATTATATTTTTTCCTCTTACAATTTACTGTAATGAGTAGCATTTTGACTATACATAGTTAAAAAAAATCAACAATTTCATTTTTACTTTGTCTCAATTTGTTGAATTTTTATGCTAAACAGCAATTAAATTTTATTTAATGAATTTGTTATAATTTTATGAGTTATAATCACATTAAGTTAACTAATTTTTTCCTTTGTATCGTGGTTGGTAAAACTATAATGACATGAAGTTTTTGCGCTGTTTATTGGCACTGGGAAAGATCTATATTAAAAAAGCAAAATACCCATTAAAGATTTAGGACAGCGTAGTAAGGTTTTACAGTGTTTATTTTGTGCTCAGAAAAAAACCTTAGCTCTTAACACTAGAACGCCCAGAGGGGACAAATTGTCTCAACAAGCGATTTCATTAGCTATTATTTTATTGATTTTTATCAGGGTAGTAAATGCTTTTGTGGCTTTTTATCTTTTCCAAGTGAACTATGTATTATAGAAAATACAATTTGCTTTACGTATATTATTTGTGTTAAATATTATAATTCACTTTAGTCACTCGTAGCAGATGATTTGCCCACTGTATAAAAATGGCTTGAATTTCGAGAAAACAGCATTTTTAGTGTAGTTACGTGTTTCTTTCGGTGTTATTTTTCTTCTTAATTTTCCCTTACTTTTATGGGTATCATTTCTTAGAAATGATACACATAAAAGTAAGGGAATGTTGATGTATTTTTTATGTATTTTTTCTCTTCTATTTATTTTTCTTGCTTTTGTATATATAGATATTTCTGAGAAAAAAGTCTAATTTTTCTTCTTCTTCTAGTTTCTTTGCTCTATTGTTCCCGTTTCATCATTTTACTTGGTTTTGTGAGTAAGCATTTTTTGGATAGAGGTCAGATTTCATTTATCTTCCAGTTGCTTAGTTGTTTGGTTGTGAAAATATCTCCCTTAACAAGTAAAGAAATTATCAAAGAATTACAGAATATTCCTGATGATCAGTCGGATGATGGGGAAATTAACTATGAAAACAGTGATGACGATTACTTTCATGTGTATGAAGATCTGGCGAGTGGCACTGTGAGTGCGGAGAATTCCAGTGATTTAGATGATACTGAAATTATTAATACGAACAGTCATTCGGATCGAGAGGTAAACTTCGTAGGCGTAAGCTTGATTATGGTCGGAATCGTATTGTTTCTTACGGAGGTACGAAGTGTTCTACACCAGAGTTCCCGCATGACCAACTTTGAAGTGACTCAAAGTGATAAGTTATTGATGAGGTTCATGATGATGATCAGTACATTGCACGGAAATGCTTTGGATGTTATTTACATTAATATTCATTCTGGATAAAACAAAACAAAATATTTTGATAGAAACTTCGGGATCAAGAAGATATACCAAACGAACCATAATGCATAATAATGCATTAATTAAGTGCATGGCATCTGATGGTAGACAGAGATTCTCATATTTTGATCGCATCATGCGAGCCAACACCCTGGAAACAACATTAATGCTTGGCATAGTCATGATTGACACGAACATGCACATGGAAGCGAAAGAAACAGCCAAAAATAGGAAAGGATGGAGAATCCTGATCCATAGAGTGACCAAAAGTCGACCTCGACTGAACGGTTAATTCATCATCATCATTCATCACAGTTACTATTGTGACTAATGAAAAGAAAACACCTGAAACTGTACTATATTATAATAATACAAAATAATGGCGTTGATATTTTGCATAAAATAGCCAGTCATTATTTATTCAAGATATTGTCAAGAAGCGAGCATGTGTATTCTTTTCATAGATTATATACAATAATCTATCAATTATATACAATAAATGCATATGTTTTATACAAAAATATGTCAAGAACAAAAATTTCTCGAAAAGAATGTATACAGAAGCTGGTTGAAAAACTTCGACAGGAATTTATCTCCATTCCTTCAGCGGTATTAAGTGAAGAAGATAAATGAAAATTGCATGTTTTTCAATTATCCTTTTTCATAAAACAGATAAAAATAGAACAATATAAGTAATTTACAGTATTTAACTTTTTATTGCTTTATAAGATGAACCAACTCTTCTTTTAAATCGTGTAAGTTGGATTTGACTTTATTATCTTGCTTACCTTGTATCCTTTTATATAAACGTATAAGTAGTTATATCAGTTACGTTATTAATAATATGTAATCTATTTTAATAACGTAACTGATATACACTATATTTTGCAACAAGTTAAAAGATTTTTTTTTTTCAAAAATGACTAAAGTTTGGCTAAAAAGACTGAAATAGGAGAGGTAATAGGATTAACATGCAATTACACCAATAAATTTTACAATAATAATAACAAAAAATATATAATAGCATGTATTGAAAACGATAAAATAAATTTAAAAAATGAAATTTTAGTTTACCAGTCTTTGGTTAGTAAAACCAGATTTATTATTTTCCCATCTGTTATAAGAGGGAAAGTACAGAGGATTAGGATTTGGCTTCAGGAATTTCTAAGAAATTTCCTGAAGCCAAATTCAATTGAAGAAATTCAAGGGGCTGACGTCAGGTGCTTTGGTGGGTATGTTCTTTGCAGGAATGTGGTTCGGTCCACCGTCAACCTTCAACTTATGGAGATAAGCGGTTGTATATCTAGCTGTGTGACTAGACGCTTTGTCGCGGTGAAGAGTCACTTTCGCTTCTCCAGGATATAGCTTTGAAATTTTACGTTCCAAATATGATTTCAAAATGTTCTTCACATAGTAATTGGCGTTAACTTTTATAGTTTTTGGCACTCTGATAAGAGGAAGTTTCCCCGGAACGTCATTCCTCCAACAATCATAAATCCTTCGGGCCATCTTTTGTAACATTTGACAGCCATTCTTCTGGCACTTCTTGCTCCGGCTGCACGTACAGAATTTTTCGAGTTCTATTGCAGTAATCAAGGTATATATACGCTTCATCTAGGGTGGTCACGTACTCGCCTTTTCCTCCAGTCAGATGCCTCAGATGCTTTTTTCTTGGTAGCTGCTTGCAGATCGTCACGTATAATGATATTAACTGTAAACTGAGATATACCCAGACGATATACCCAGGTGGATTTTCTTTTCTAATAAGCTTTTTAATAGAAACATTTTTAAATAAAATATCATAACAGATGGCACTACAAACAATTTTAAGTTCTTCTACCGGGAAAGTTACGCAACTGATTTATTTAGAACTAATTTTTCAACTGGCATTTTCGGTATCTAGCGTCGAATATCTTTATATATTTCTTATTTTATACTGTTTTCGTGTAACTTTTAATTAATTTCTACTTACCGAATAATCTTTTGGCAGGTTTTCATATTATAAAAAGCCATACTCCTAAAAACCCGTTAGTTCTTCTTCACAGAGCTTGCAAGTGTTAAAATTTCCGGGAAATATCATTCTGCATTCATTAGCACTCGCTAATTTATAATTAATGACTCAAATAATTCAAATAATGTCAGAAAAAAAAATTCCGAATTTTTCGAGAAAAAATTAGAAAAGAAGCGATTCATTTAAACCTTTATTTTCAAAATTTAAGGTTATAGGTTTAATTAAATATTAAATCCAAACTTTTACCTCCTATATATTATATTCGTATTATTATTACCTTCATGCCAGATAAAAGGGCATCACTAAGGCCTTTTCGACCTGAACTTCGGATATACAGACTCCAAAATTTAGTCCTTTATGAAAAATAATGACACGAAAGTGATAAATTAACGTTTCTATTGATAAATATTGAAAATTTTATTTCTGTTTTATTGATTTTATGCATATACTCGTATGGATTTGAAAAGATGTAGGGTCTCGCATTTGTGTCTCGCTCTAGGCCCCATTTCGTCTCTCTTAAGCACTAATATCGGTGGCAGATTTATTGGTTCGCGCAGTTCAATGGTGCGTTATCTTAAGGGCAAAAAAGATAATTGCCCGGGGCCTCCTTCCAACTGGAGGCCCAAACCAATGTTTTGTAAGAAAACATTTCCCCAAAAATTTTTCCGAAGAAAAATGTCTGAAGTCAACATTGTACATGGGGCCCGAATTCAAATTTACTGGACCCCACGAAGCTATAACGCGCCACTGGCGCAGTTCTCAACGTTCCGAGNAATAGTTATATATGTTTTAATTAAATAAGAATTTCCATACATTTCATCGTGGAAATTGTTTATCGATATGTGTCAGGAAAAGGAATGTTACATTTGTACTGTAATGTTTTCGTAGTAAACTATTTTTTTAATCCTTTTTATTTTTTGTTAAAATAATATTACCATACTAATGAATAACTATTTCTAGATGCCTCGTATGTGCTGTGTACCTGATTGCATTGCAAAATATATATCCAGTGTCTATATTTAAGTTTTCACAGGATTTGATTCGAAAAGCAAACCAATGAATTAGAGAATTTGTAGAAAAAATAACTTATTATTTAAAATGTTTTAACAATTATGGATTAAAAAGTATGAATTATGTTTAGGTGAAAATATATTGTTAACTAATCTGCATTTCCACTTAGCATATTCTGTTGTTATATAGGCCTATATATAAAACATTAAATACACGTTTCTGTAAGGTTAAAAATACTGTATTGTCTAATAAAGAATGTAAAAAAACTTAATTTGCAATTTATATTTGTTGTTTTTGATTATTTTATTATTAAAGTAAATGTACAAGAAACCTTAAAAAAATACAAAACAGATAAAAGTTACTTCTTGATGTTTAAAAATGTTTCAGCATTAAAATCTTTGATATCACGTAACTTAGTTTAATGTTAAAATTATTGCAAAATTTTCAATTAATGTCAATACACACAAGACCTAGTGAATTATAAATAAGTGCCTTTTATTTAGTTTTAGATAAAATGTCTATAACTATTATATAATGTCTGCCCGCTCTCACCGCAACAACAACAATACAAAGTTTAGGCTGATCGATCAACATTTCCGATTTTAATCGGTTGACGTCATTCGGCTGACCAATCAGCGCGTTGTGCCATCTAGATATTTAGTCGCACGTGTGCAAACTTCCAGCTTGATCCCCCTCCCCGATTTTGTTCAAACTCAACAATACGATAGCTTATGGTTTTAAACTAACATAATATCTAAAAGTATTAGTTTTGAATATTTTATAGTTTCCGAGATACAGACCTTGATACGTATGGAGACCAGTTTCATTTTCTCCAAGCGCACGTCACCCGAATACTTAGTTACCTTTATCTTCCTATTGTGTATTGAAACGAGCACACATTTTCAAATTTCGAGACTCGGGACGACTTTTCTCTGTGAATTCGGCTGTGTTAATCACATTTTTCAGCTTAACTTTTCCGTAATTCCGGTTGAAATCGATTTTGTACAACTGGATTCATATTGTAACAGCCTATAATTACTAATGTAAGCGCGACCATTATCTGTTTGTTTGCCGGTTAATTATCGATGGGTGGGTCTTTACACAGTTTAAGTATGAAGTCTTGATGTTTTTAACTTGCAGAGATGTTCTTAAATAAAAATGCTTTCACGGCTGATTTATGACAATTTTGAAGGGCAAATATCTAATATGGATCATCTCGGATTTTTTCTTTCTGAAAGCATTAGAAAGAGCATCTTTATCTTTACGAGCAAATAACAAGAATCTTTATTACCAGAATACATGTTTCTAATGTTTATCCCAGTTTTACTGAGAGAAAAATGGCTTAAAAAGTGATATTTAGTACAGCGAATCATTGCATTTTCTTAACTGCATAAGCCAACAAGGAACAACAATCCCAAACAAAATATGAGAGAACCATTATATATGCGTTTGGACTGATTAAATGTCACTGATAAAAAGTTCAGTGCAAAGGCACAATTAAAAACGACAATCTTTAAACTTCTTTTATACCCGTAGCGCACCGAGTTATTAAATTCTAAAATAATACAAAGATTTTCATTACGGGATGTCACTTTTTACGCCAGTTTTCTCTCTTAGGAAAACTGGAAAAAAGATTGAAAACACGAATTCTGGTAGAGGCAAAGATGCTCTTTCTAATGGTTTCACAATGAAAAAATCCGAGATGATCCATATTAGATATTTGCCCTTCAAAATTGGCACAAATCAGCCGCGAAGCATTTTTACTACTGCAAATAGGAAACATCGAGGCTTCTTACTTTATGCGAGTAATGACCGATGGATAATTAACGGGCAAATCAACAGAGAATAGGCACGCATACTTTAGGTGTTATACGTTGTAAAAATGTGAATCCAGTTGTACAAAATCGATTTCTATCCCAAATTATATAAAAGTTGTGTTAGGTTGAAAAATGTGACTTACGCGGCTGAATTCAGAGATGTCCTAAGTGTCCAAATTTGAAAATGTATGCTTGCTTCAATGACGTACAATAGGACAACAATCTCTACTCTTCTGCACATGGACGTGCACGTGGAGAAGAGTAGAATTGTCTCTATATCAAGGTCTGTATCCCGTTGACTACAAAGCATTTAGATCTAACATTTTGCAGATCTTACTACATTTCGAGATAATTTCACACCTTATACTCATTATAAAACATTATAACATGAAAGCTATATGATTAATAAAGTTAAATTTATTTTTAATCAATCATCAATTCAATATACATTATAAAAGTAAGTGTACAATGTGCGTGCCGCTAAAACTCAAAAACGATTCCCGATACGATCGAGGGAGTTATACGGTGTGGTAGCCCTCTATCCCCCATCCACCAAGAAGGTTCCCGTTTTTACCCGAAGGGCGTGCCGTTGAAGATATAAGGGCTGGAAGTTTCGCCTACTAGAAATTTCTACAACAGTCCAGAACATTCGAGAGTATTCGAGAGCATTCCACAACGTTCCAGAACATTGTGGACCATTCGAAGCCTTTTTTGTATGGGTGGGACTACCCATCGGTGGGGGTATATAAAGGAAGATCCGTCGTGGGTTAGAACGTCAGTTTGTTATCAGTGACGAAGGGAAGAACCGAAAAAGTAGTGCAGTGAGTGAATAAAAACAAACAGTGAAGTGTGAGTAGTCGAAGTGATACAGTGACTGAATAAAAATCGAAAAATAAAGTGTGAAAACTGTGTAAAGTGTACTTAGTGTATTTGTTAATAAAAAGTTGATTTGATTTATATTTTATACAATGCCCAAACATAAAAGAGGAGGAGCTCTTGCCAGTTCTGAAGCAAAACGGCGAAAACAATATAATCGAGACTGGTTGATAGTAATAATAATAATAATCAGCGCAGAGCCCAAACGGTTAGGAGTTGAAAGTTGAAATTTGGTACACGGTTAGGGTACGTCACGAGAATGCACACTAAGAAAGGATTTTTTCGAAATTCTCCCCCGGGGAGAGGGACAGGATTAAGGCTTCGACAATGGAAGTGTTAACAATGGAAGTATTAAGTAACAATGGAAATATCGACAATGAAAGTGTTAAGAGAAAACGACAACGTGCAAGATTTACAGACGCAGATGCAGTTTATTTTCATTTTTGCAGGAAATCGAACGTATTTTAGGCCCATCTAAAAATTCTCTAATTAGTCTGGAAACAGTGGGACCTAATTCTTGCATTCTTTGAAAACGGGTAAGATAGACTATAACGTAATAATCTTAATCTTCACTATCGTTACTTTTTGCCCGAGCAACGCCGGACCTATCCGCTAGTGAATAAATAAATATGTAATTTAATTATGGATTTATCTATAAATTTACTAAAACTTATTTCATTTAAAATAAAAATTAATAAATTAACATATTATTAAATTTATTTTAAAAATAAATATAATTTTTTAATATAGAAAAAAAACTTGTAAATTATTTTAAAATAAATTAATATAAATTCTAAAATTACCTTTTAAAAATTTTAAAAATATTTCATTTTTAGACAGGTCCTAATATAATCAATTTTAATTTTAAATCATTTCTTTTATATCAAAATAGTTATTTTAAATGTCACCATTATTATTCTGTTATGGTCTGATTATTGTTATAATATTTTACTCGAATTATATCTTTTATAATAGACAACAAATTTTGATAAAATGTTAAATATATTAATTTATTTATAAATTATATTATAATCTCAAAAATTCAAATAATTGCTCCTTTATATAATATATAGGATGGCTCAAAAGTCAGTTAACTGTTTGGTTACGCAAATTCTACACACAACTAAATACAGTGAAAGAATTAAAAAAAAGCATGATTACCTATTTAATAAGACTAAAATTTAGTTTTTATAAAGGTTAACTGACTTCTGGTCACTCTATATATTTATATAAGTCGTTTTAATTTCCAATATATATCATTTCACAGAATTTATGATATTCTGCTTGATCTAATTTGTTTTGTAAACTAACCAAATTAATCTACTGTACTATTTTAAAAAAAATTTTAAGTACAGTACTATTGATTATGCCAAATTCTCTAAGTCTATTACAGTTTCATATATATTGGATATGCATGATTAAGAAGGAATTTTAAAAATAAAGAATGATTCATTAATTATATAAAATTATTATTATTATTTACGTTAAATTTATTAAAAGAAAATAAAAAAAATCATTAGCAAGTTTAAAAACTGTTCTACAAAATAAATTTTTATTTTCTTTTTTTTTTCAATCAATTTTAAAATTCAACTCTTAAAATTCTTTAAAAGTGATAAATTTCTAAATTTAGAATTAATCTAGGACAATAATTAGAAATTATTATAAGCATTTATTTTTCTTGAAAGTAGATTTAATAACAGCAACAGTTTTTTTCTTTTTAAATATTATTTTCTATTTATCTTTATTTATTGTTTATAAAATGTTCGTAAATCTTTTTTATAATAAAAATAAAAGAAACAGGCGAGAAAAGTCTGATAACGAAGTATTCATTTTATTAATTTTAATATTCTGTTATGAAAAAACGTGGTTAACTGACTTTTCGTCCACCCCATACAATTTAATTTTAACTATTTTATATAATAGCATATTATATTCATTTGACTTATATATAAGTATATATTAAAGCATTAATTGCTTTAATTCTCCTTAAGATAAAAATATAAATAATGTACTGCACATAGGAAAAAATCAATAATATATTTAAAAAATTTCTGGTTTAGAAATTATCTTCATAATAATTTTCTCCTAAAAGTGAATTAAAACAATTAATGAAGGATGAAATGTCTAATTACTAGGTTCTAATGGGCATTTTTTAAAATATAAATTTAAGTTAATTTTAATTAAAATTATTGTATATCATTTTACAGTATTTAGAAAGTATAATTACAAAAACTTTTATTAATTTTATCTGTTTATGGTCCCGAAATACGAGTAGGGTCTTACAGATGTTAAGAGATTTCTGGTCACTTGTCCTTTAGAGTATTTAATGTGCGAGGCCCAGGGCTACATGGTTAACTGACTTTTGAGCAACATTTTTATTTGATTCGGTGTCGTATTCACCTAGGGCCAACGAGCCCCCGGTGAGAGGCTAAAAGGTCACTTAACAATTAATTAGTCAGTAAATATTTAACGATATATTGCATAATCATGGTAATAACCGTAAGTGTTGTTTATATTTGTCACAGTTACACACAAATAAACACAATTTAACACACAAATAATCGTCCTTGGATTCCAAAAGAGCCTATCACTCCAGAGATTGCTTTACTGTTTTAATTAATGCCATTGAGTACGTAACTTCATACCGATCGAGTGAATCATTCAACGAATAATCTAATACTGGAAAGTTGATTAACAACTGCAACTGCGTGACATAATACATAATGCTAATTAATTGAGTTTATGAAAATTTTATGCTACGTTATTTTCATTACAAAATCGATATACATTACTAAATTGTTAAGTGATACTTCACCAAATACACAGTAATGAGTTGTATTTACGAAAATAAGGTTAACTTTATATATATTTTTGGCATTATTTTCGTCTTTATTAAATACAGGGTGGCCTAAAAGACAGTTAACCGAGTTATATTTTTAAGATCGTCTTATAAGAACCGTTATTAAAATAGTTTTAAAAACACCTCTATATATCAGTTAACTGATTTTTTGGCCAATCTATTTAAACCGAGATAACTCGGCTAAATATGAAAATACTTAAAAAAATATGTTTCAATCGAATTTTACAGAATGCAGAAAAGAGGAAATTTTCAGATTAGATTTTATAAGGAAGTTAAACGAGTATACAATATTATCTATTTTCAATAAATTATCAATCGAATAATCGATAATTAAATTATTAATAATTTCATCCAGGCATCGTGACCACGTCACAATAATTCGATTTTTAATCCGATATGATTAATGATCTTTATTTCTTTAAGACTTATTATCCGGGGATATGGAAATAGCCTATGTCAGAGATGGCGAATCTTTTTCATCTCGCGTGCCATAAAAAATTACAGTCGGTGAAAATGTTTGATTTTCACGGACTTTTTATAGTATCAGTGGTGCTGCATCCGAATCTGGCAACAAAATTGGTCTAACACCCACCACTTTTGAAATAAACAAGGTTTTTGAAGGAAAACATTTTCTGTTCATTTTTATTAGCTAAACACAATACCATTTGGCTAATTAGATACAAATATATTTATGTTAATTACTCGTTTTTCACAATTCCGCACATTTATAAACCGAAACATTCAACGATACGTTTTCGTCCTTTTATATTCTTCTTCTGTAGTTCCTCGTTGTTTATTCCATCACTTAATCCGCTAATATATTCTCGTTCCGCCTTTCTCTATATCGATCTTACATTTGAGAAAGAGTCTGATGGAACCTCCATGTTTATCAGAAACAGTTCCTAGGTTGACGGGGAAAAATCTAAATAAAAATGCAGGAAATGCATCTTGAGTGACGTATTGCAATCTTGTGTTTGGTCGGGTGTCTTTAACTTCACGATTTCCTCGTAGTTGTTCGCTCGTACATTCCCCAAAAATTCTTGTTCACGTTTTCGAATGCTGACCTTTCTGCTGAATTAAGTTTTGTCTCGAAACAAGGATACTTCTAAAGCTGTCTTACTCGAAGATCAACAAAAATGTCCTCCTTTACTTTCGCATAGCTCAGATGAGAAAACTTTTGCTTCGGGTAAGCAAAGTCTTCTCCTCTGTCCGTGCCTTTCACAAAGTTTCTCGTCAAACTCAGCTTGATCTGAAGAGGAGGTAAGAGGATTTTAATTTTCTCCACCAGAACCCAGTGACTGTCTCACTCGCATAAAAAATAGCAGAATTTAGTGTTTCCTCCTTGAAGATCCGTTAGCATTGCAACAACTTTGAGATCAGCGCATACATATTCCAATTATGCTCATTGTATTTTATCATGTCCAGCATTACCTTCACGTTATCGCAAGTTTCATTGTATGTAAACATTTCATGTAAACAGCATAAGCGACAGGATCGGATGGATGTTTGTTGCCATTGTGCAGCAAAACTCCTTTAAGGACGAATTTTAATGGGTCAATAAAGAGTCTCCACTACGCAGGATCCTGCGGCAGCTGTAGCTCATCTATAAAATGCGGTATATCGTTGCAAAACCGAGATTGCCCCCATTGAAAAAATCTTACATTTCCTGATTCCTTTCTCTATAATAGGACACCTTAACTTCTTTCTCCTAGAGTTTCCACCTCTGGAGACCTGATGGCTTTGTACGGGGCGTAAAGCAACGGGTCTCTCGCTATTTTTTTGTTTTTGAACAAATGAAATACCTAGAATGTTTCTCTATTAATAAAAATCACTCTTAAAGACTTTATTTTTTCTTATTAATTAAAATAAGATTAATTTATAGGGATAAAAACCACTACGGATCCCTAAGCTTTCTCCGAGTCCGAGGAAAATTACCCAGCTCCTCCCTCTCGACGGCCATTATGACTGCATGAAATTCCATACTGTTTTGGTCATCGCCACACGATATTATTTAATTAAAGCCGCAATTTCAAAAGGCAATCTTCTGCATCAGCAAATTTTTTCATTAGGATTAGAAATCCTTCAAAAAATGATTACAAATTGACAATGCTTCCTAAGTTTTGCGATAGAATAAATTACTCGAAACCACCATCTGCTACTTTGTATTGTATACGAAAACGCGACACGTGGGAGATCTGCCGAGGGGGAATGACTCCCGAAAAGACCTTTAATGGGAAACTGGCCCCTATTTAGGTGTTAAAAACGTGAAGAAAATTCGGAAAATTCCACGTGGCCAACCTGTTGACAAGGCGCGAACCCACGACCCGCATTCAGCGGTTTTATCCGCTCGGCCACTGATAGGCTCATCCCCTACTAATTACGATTGATTGCCATTACGCAAGTTTTGGGTATTATATTAAGCATTGTTCTGAACTGTTTTATTTATTAAAATTTTGATTTTATTTCACATTTTACACTTTATTAACGAAGTTTTTTTTGGTTCGAATATCCAATTCGATCCAACAGAAAACCGAGTAATGTCCAATTTTTACTAATAATATAATATTATAAGTGCATAGGTATGACCATAAAAAAATAAGAAATTTTATATAGGTTAATCGTAGTAGAAAATTTATTCCAGTCGTAAAAGCGGAGGTTGTAAAACGAGAGTCGTAAAATGTCCTTAATTAAACGGATTTTTTTCAAAACTCTTTCCGCCCCGTAGGAAATAGCAGGTGTATTGTTTAGCAAGCCTACAATGGATCGACCGACCAGTGAGGGATAAGGTCCGACATATCCGGATTCCCGAAAAATTCCTGGGGTTTTCGAACCGTTCAGATTCGATCTCGGATTCCTCAGAGTGGTCGGTTGCCATCTTAGCCGCTCGTCTATCTACGAAAAGAGAACCGAGACAGAAGACCCCTCTAATTTCTGAATAATACACAAAACAAACAACACAGTTTAAACTACACGAACGTCTGTAAAAAGGATTCTTTAGGGAAGGATAAAACTTCCAGACAAATAATTACATCAATAAATTTGTTTAATTATTTAATTTTTCGGGATTTTTGAAGACAAACAAAAAATCTTAAGACAGATCAAACGATCCATTGTCGAAGATGCGAGATTACATATCTTAATCACTTTTACCGTTATAATTTGAGGAATTTTTTACTCGTTCTCAGGGAGGGACAAGTGTCCCGTTTGTCCCCCTCTGAGGAAGCCCGTGACTATGAGTAAATATTGAATATAAAACAAAATTATATTTTTTCCTCTTACAATTTACTGTAATGAGTAGCATTTTGACTATACATAGTTAAAAAAAATCAACAATTTCATTTTTACTTTGTCTCAATTTGTTGAATTTTTATGCTAAACAGCAATTAAATTTTATTTAATGAATTTGTTATAATTTTATGAGTTATAATCACATTAAGTTAACTAATTTTTTCCTTTGTATCGTGGTTGGTAAAACTATAATGACATGAAGTTTTTGCGCTGTTTATTGGCACTGGGAAAGATCTATATTAAAAAAGCAAAATACCCATTAAAGATTTAGGACAGCGTAGTAAGGTTTTACAGTGTTTATTTTGTGCTCAGAAAAAAACCTTAGCTCTTAACACTAGAACGCCCAGAGGGGACAAATTGTCTCAACAAGCGATTTCATTAGCTATTATTTTATTGATTTTTATCAGGGTAGTAAATGCTTTTGTGGCTTTTTATCTTTTCCAAGTGAACTATGTATTATAGAAAATACAATTTGCTTTACGTATATTATTTGTGTTAAATATTATAATTCACTTTAGTCACTCGTAGCAGATGATTTGCCCACTGTATAAAAATGGCTTGAATTTCGAGAAAACAGCATTTTTAGTGTAGTTACGTGTTTTTTTTTTCGGTGTTATTTTTCTTCTTAATTTTCCCTTACTTTTATGGGTATCATTTCTTAGAAATGATACACATAAAAGTAAGGGAATGTTGATGTATTTTTTATGTATTTTTTCTCTTCTATTTATTTTTCTTGCTTTTGTATATATAGATATTTCTGAGAAAAAAGTCTAATTTTTCTTCTTCTTCTAGTTTCTTTGCTCTATTGTTCCCGTTTCATCATTTTACTTGGTTTTGTGAGTAAGCATTTTTTGGATAGAGGTCAGATTTCATTTATCTTCCAGTTGCTTAGTTGTTTGGTTGTGAAAATATCTCCCTTAACAAGTAAAGAAATTATCAAAGAATTACAGAATATTCCTGATGATCAGACGGATGATGGGGAAATTAACTATGAAAACAGTGATGACGATTACTTTCATGTGTATGAAGATCTGGCGAGTGGCACTGTGAGTGCGGAGAATTCCAGTGATTTAGATGATACTGAAATTATTAATACGAACAGTCATTCGGATCGAGAGGTAAACTTCGTAGGCGTAAGCTTGATTATGGTCGGAATCGTATTGTTTCTTACGGAGGTACGAAGTGTTCTACACCAGAGTTCCCGCATGACCAACTTTGAAGTGACTCAAAGTGATAAGTTATTGATGAGGTTCATGATGATGATCAGTACATTGCACGGAAATGCTTTGGATGTTATTTACATTAATATTCATTCTGGATAAAACAAAACAAAATATTTTGATAGAAACTTCGGGATCAAGAAGATATACCAAACGAACCATAATGCATAATAATGCATTAATTAAGTGCATGGCATCTGATGGTAGACAGCGATTCTCATATTTTGATCGCATCATGCGAGCCAACACCCTGGAAACAACATTAATGCTTGGCATAGTCATGATTGACACGAACATGCACATGGAAGCGAAAGAAACAGCCAAAAATAGGAAAGGATGGAGAATCCTGATCCATAGAGTGACCAAAAGTCGACCTCGACTGAACGGTTAATTCATCATCATCATTCATCACAGTTACTATTGTGACTAATGAAAAGAAAACACCTGAAACTGTACTATATTATAATAATACAAAATAATGGCGTTGATATTTTGCATAAAATAGCCAGTCATTATTTATTCAAGATATTGTCAAGAAGCGAGCATGTGTATTCTTTTCATAGATTATATACAATAATCTATCAATTATATACAATAAATGCATATGTTTTATACAAAAATATGTCAAGAACAAAAATTTCTCGAAAAGAATGTATACAGAAGCTGGTTGAAAAACTTCGACAGGAATTTATCTCCATTCCTTCAGCGGTATTAAGTGAAGAAGATAAATGAAAATTGCATGTTTTTCAATTATCCTTTTTCATAAAACAGATAAAAATAGAACAATATAAGTAATTTACAGTATTTAACTTTTTATTGCTTTATAAGATGAACCAACTCTTCTTTTAAATCGTGTAAGTTGGATTTGACTTTATTATCTTGCTTACCTTGTATCCTTTTATATAAACGTATAAGTAGTTATATCAGTTACGTTATTAATAATATGTAATCTATTTTAATAACGTAACTGATATACACTATATTTTGCAACAAGTTAAAAGATTTTTTTTTTCAAAAATGACTAAAGTTTGGCTAAAAAGACTGAAATAGGAGAGGTAATAGGATTAACATGCAATTACACCAATAAATTTTACAATAATAATAACAAAAAATATATAATAGCATGTATTGAAAACGATAAAATAAATTTAAAAAATGAAATTTTAGTTTACCAGTCTTTGGTTAGTAAAACCAGATTTATTATTTTCCCATCTGTTATAAGAGGGAAAGTACAGAGGATTAGGATTTGGCTTCAGGAATTTCTAAGAAATTTCCTGAAGCCAAATTCAATTGAAGAAATTCAAGGGGCTGACGTCAGGTGCTTTGGTGGGTATGTTCTTTGCAGGAATGTGGTTCGGTCCACCGTCAACCTTCAACTTATGGAGATAAGCGGTTGTATATCTAGCTGTGTGACTAGACGCTTTGTCGCGGTGAAGAGTCACTTTCGCTTCTCCAGGATATAGCTTTGAAATTTTACGTTCCAAATATGATTTCAAAATGTTCTTCACATAGTAATTGGCGTTAACTTTTATAGTTTTTGGCACTCTGATAAGAGGAAGTTTCCCCGGAACGTCATTCCTCCAACAATCATAAATCCTTCGGGCCATCTTTTGTAACATTTGACAGCCATTCTTCTGGCACTTCTTGCTCCGGCTGCACGTACAGAATTTTTCGAGTTCTATTGCAGTAATCAAGGTATATATACGCTTCATCTAGGGTGGTCACGTACTCGCCTTTTCCTCCAGTCAGATGCCTCAGATGCTTTTTTCTTGGTAGCTGCTTGCAGATCGTCACGTATAATGATATTAACTGTAAACTGAGATATACCCAGACGATATACCCAGGTGGATTTTCTTTTCTAATAAGCTTTTCAATAGAAACATTTTTAAATAAAATATCATAACAGATGGCACTACAAACAATTTTAAGTTCTTCTACCGGGAAAGTTACGCAACTGATTTATTTAGAACTAATTTTTCAACTGGCATTTTCGGTATCTAGCGTCGAATATCTTTATATATTTCTTATTTTATACTGTTTTCGTGTAACTTTTAATTAATTTCTACTTACCGAATAATCTTTTGGCAGGTTTTCATATTATAAAAAGCCATACTCCTAAAAACCCGTTAGTTCTTCTTCACAGAGCTTGCAAGTGTTAAAATTTCCGGGAAATATCATTCTGCATTCATTAGCACTCGCTAATTTATAATTAATGACTCAAATAATTCAAATAATGTCAGAAAAAAAAATTCCGAATTTTTCGAGAAAAAATTAGAAAAGAAGCGATTCATTTAAACCTTTATTTTCAAAATTTAAGGTTATAGGTTTAATTAAATATTAAATCCAAACTTTTACCTCCTATATATTATATTCGTATTATTATTATTACCTTCATGCCAGATAAAAGGGCATCACTAAGGCCTTTTCGACCTGAACTTCGGATATACAGACTCCAAAATTTAGTCCTTTATGAAAAATAATGACACGAAAGTGATAAATTAACGTTTCTATTGATAAATATTGAAAATTTTATTTCTGTTTTATTGATTTTATGCATATACTCGTATGGATTTGAAAAGATGTAGGGTCTCGCATTTGTGTCTCGCTCTAGGCCCCATTTCGTCTCTCTTAAGCACTAATATCGGTGGCAGATTTATTGGTTCGCGCAGTTCAATGGTGCGTTATCTTAAGGGCAAAAAAGATAATTGCCCGGGGCCTCCTTCCAACTGGAGGCCCAAACCAATGTTTTGTAAGAAAACATTTCCCCAAAAATTTTTCCGAAGAAAAATGTCTGAAGTCAACATTGTACATGGGGCCCGAATTCAAATTTACTGGACCCCACGAAGCTATAACGCGCCACTGGCGCAGTTCTCAACGTTCCGAGAACTTTAAAAAGGTCCAATATACGAGAAAGCTTTGTTATTCGATAAGTTTAACTTTTGCTCATTTACTTCCATTTTTATTCTATTTTATAATGAGAAGAGATCTGCAAGGATTTTAATGGGTGGAGGGGGTAAATTTAAAATGCTTAATATCTTTAGAAAAAATATAGTTTTATGTTTTTTGTTTTTTAATACAAATGGGCAGCCGTAGCAAACAACAGGAAGGATCTCAACGTATTAAATCGGTCACTATTGGACTAGATATTTTACAATTTCCTTCATATTGGGCACTTAATACAAGCCAGTTTTCCCATAGAAAGTCCATCACCCGAGTAACACTCCTTTGGCATATCGTCCAAGTGTTTCTTATTCCATCATTCTTATATCCTTTACGTGTTGTTATTTTATTTTGCGCTAATCCTGTTAAATTGTTATTTATTTCACCGTATACATTTCTTTTCTGGCACAAATCCTAAATTTATTGAATCTTTATTTTTATGGATCACCGAATTTCCATAATTTACAAACATTACTTTCTTCGAATTTATATTAAAATATTTTAAAAATTACTTCAGAATTGCTTAAAATTTGAATATTTCGTATCGTTTACTATCATTTAATTTAAATTAACCTCCTTAAAATATAAGTTTAATTTACATAGATCTTAATCAATATTTAAAAAATAATATTATCAAAATTCCAAAGTATGATTTAACCACAGTTCACGGTTTATTAAATCCATTAAAGTAGACTTTTATCGATCGAAGAGTATCGAAATATTTCATAATTAATATCTAAAAAATATTTTTTCACTCCTATAATTCGATTAAATATTTTAAGGAAAGATATAAAATATAAAATTGTGTAAAATATTAAAAAAATTTTAAAGTACGAAGGGAAAAAAATTACATTTATAAATATCCAAAAATATAATTTCCTCGTTTGAATAATGCTTTTTGAGGATGAAAGTTTGATGTTTGTTACCCTGTAGCTAGCACCAGGAAATGCTTGATACTGAATGACACTCATTTATGAAATAGTATTTTTCCTAAGTATAAATTATCATAAATTATATATATTTTAAAACTATATCGATGATAAATTAATATTACGACCTGGATTTGTTGTTGAGCCTATCTGAATATAGATATAAATATTTACATTGTACAGATATTTACATTAGAAAATTAAGTACTGTTAAGGTGTACTGTATATTTTTTCATCTCCGAAATTAAAATTGGGTATGCTCGAATTAAATTAAATTAAAATTGAACGATGCTTTACCCAATTTTAATTTAATTCCAGGCGCTTCTTAAAACTGGGATGTTGTCTTTGAGTCTGTAACACTTCCTGTTTATTTTATGTTTTCTATTAATTAATACAGTGAAACCTGTCTAAAGCGGAACCCGAATAAAATGGAAAACTGCTTAAATGGGGGAAAAAATTCTTCGGATTTTCTTGTTAAAAAAAGACCCGTTTAAAACGGAAACCTGCCAAACCGGAAATGATATTTGTACCGCGCGATTCCGGTTTACACAGGTTTTACTGTATTTTAAATTCTATATTCTATTTTAAACTTTATTAATTTATAGTTTTATGTATATATAGGCCTATATATATACAGTATTTAAGTCGAATTAAATTCGTATTATTCTTTACCACTCTTCAAAGTCTTTACATCTCCTCTTAAATTATACTTTACTATAAACATTTTTACTCTTAATTAGTAATTAATTAAGATTTATAATTTAATTATCGAGCCATTTTTACCCGAAAATTCCTTTTTTAATGATCGGAATGCCTCTTAAATATGGTATTTATTTAATTAATTCGCTAAACTTCTATAAAAATATTTTTTTTTGTTATAAATAAAATAAAGAAAGTAAATTATTGGTTTCGTTACTTTAAAGTATTTTTATTTATTTATTTTTTAAAAGAAAAATATTTAAAAGTTTCAACTCGTACGTCGATAAAAATCAACGAATAGGTGAAGCAGAAAAATGCAACAACCTTACTGTAAAAAGCTATAAATTTAGAAAAATATGTAACGTATTACGTTCAAAGGTTCAATATTTGATGCGTCACCAATTTAAATCATTTATATTAATATTTTTGGAGCTAGGAATATATAAAAAAATTATATAAAATTAAAGTAGCAGCGCATTATATATATATTTACCTCTGACACCAAGTTTTTATGTGAGAGATTTCGAGCCTAATTATTCGAAACTTCTCACATTAAGTCAGACATATTTAATGACAAATTCATCGTAAATAAAGCATCGACCTTGAAAAAGTGCGAAAGGTAAATTACCTTAAATAAAAATAGCATCGAATCTCTGTTAAATATAGGCCTGTAGACTTCGCAGTGGGGAAACTTACGTTCAAGGTTCAAAGAACATCAAAAGATAACATAATAAAACATGTCAAGATACATTTAATGTATAAGCTTTAGAAAATGGCGATTTTAATCAATAATTTTTATAATAACTCGCGCCAATTTAAAGCGATTTGGTATTTAAATTCTTAAATTTTTACTTTCGCGATGTTATGTATAATAGAGGGAAAGTATGGCCGTGGTCATAAATTATCCACCCCCCTCCCAAGATTTTGATACTTTTGTACTCGGAGAATCTTGTAACGTCGTGAAATGCAAACAATTCTGGGATTTTTTTACTGTGTGTTTGTGTAGGGGGCACGATTTTGTTTACCCAATTTAAAGCTTCATAACCCCCGTGTCTTTTGTCGAAATTTTCTGAAATTTTGCAGGGAGGTTTGTATATTAGAGAAATTGATGCTATTAAATTTTGGTGGTTAAAGATGAAAGGAGTAGAGAGACAGAGGGGGATTGTGTGTCATATCTCGAGTGGGGTCGAACTTGATTTTATTCGTTACCATTTAGTATTTTTTTTTTGTTTTTTTTTTGTAAATATTAAGGTTCGAAATGATTAATAAATTTCAAAATTTTTCGAATGTTTTATTACTTTACACGAGATATGATTAATTCGATAAAACTTTTATCTAAGTAACAAGGAAAATTATTGTTTATAAATAATAATGAGTGAATTTAGTGAAAACATTTGTCACAATGATTGATACACACGCTATATCTGTGTTAAAAGGATATTAATCTCCAGTTTCTAATACAATTTGAGAAAGTAACGATAAATCACGCATTTCTTCGTAAGAAATCCTCGTTAATATATTACATTTTCGTGTTACACGTAAATGTAATATATTACAAGAAATTCTCACGAAGGAATGAAATGTTCTTCTTACTTTCACTTCCGTGTTTTTTGAATTTTTGACACGAGGATAGTTTAAAAACTCGCCCATGCATTTCGCATACAAAATGATACGCGCTTGTGTCTGTCGATACACAATGGCCCCTCAAAACATCCTAACATTTTTTTTTATTTAAAAATATTTAAAAAAAAACTGCCTTTACAAATTAAGTTATTTTGTAGATAATTGTTTTATTCATCATAAAAATGAAATGTAATTAAACAAATTGGTAAAGTATGTCATACGCAGCGTTCTAATAAATATGTTGTGACATATCTAAGAGCGACAAAATTGGCGACAAATATTTTTATGGTAACCAATCAAAAATTTAATGTCGTATATTATAATTAAATGGAGTTAAGGGGACGATGGGTACGTACCTGCAACAGATTTTTCTAAGGTCCCCCCCCCGGGCACTGGATCATTTCCAATGGAATAGGTAACTTCTTCGATTTACATTTACAAACCGATAATCAGTGGCCCGAATCGACGAAGTGTGTGTACGGGTAGATAGACGTATATCGAAAGCTAACCTCGCATGGATGAGCAAGAAGCTGTTAAATTACTGGAGAAGGGGGGAAGGACGACTCAACCTCCCGAAGACAAATTGTTGCGGAGCAAATCGAGGCCAAAACACTTTTTCAACGCCTCCGACTTGGAGTATATAAGCAATGGGGTGGGGTGCGTAAACATTACATTTTATTTGTGAATTCGAATCGAGTTGGACTATGGCGTGGAGATTTGTATGTGTGAGTAGTGAACATTTCTTCAAGGGAAAAAAACATTGATACTGTAACTTATAGTTCTAGGCTCTTAATTAACAAAAAAGTTAGTGTAGGGATTTCTTCCGTTATCTCGATAAATAATTTAGTTCTATGTAAAATATTTATTTATAATTAATTGTAATTAGTTAGGATTTAGTAATGTAAATTTTCACTTAGCGATTTATTGAAAAATTAATTATATTCGGGGGTTACGAACTCAAAATATTATATTTATAACTATTTAGAGTTTTAAGTTATGGCTTAGACCAGAAGTTCTCAACCAGTGGTACACGTACCACCTGTGGTACGCAAGAAGGATTAGTTAGCGCTACAAATCTACACCCAGAAAACTCGGGTGGTACGAGAGTAAAAAATAGGTTGAAAACCTCTGGCTTAGACTTTTCGTGTGGGATTAATATTGAAATTTTATGTATAAAGATAATTTATCTAAGTTTAGAAGAAAGACTACATGTTTAATTTAAGTTTATAAAATTGTTTAGACTTAAATTCTGTTTTTTAAGTTAAGAATGTTACACTTTAAGCAAGACCTTAAATTTGATCACTTAACGTTGTGTTGGCGTACACACAAGAATTAATGTACACTGTTAATTACATAACTCGATACGTTTAGGTTTGTTTTGTGGCTTTCACATTGGTTCTAACATCAGCGAAGGTAGCCGAGAACCACATTGAAGATCAAGAAACAGCGGAATCGGGATACGGAGGAGGAGGAGGAGGAGGAGGAGGACATCACGATGGCCGCACTCAATTTCACGAACAAGTAAAATTACTTTTTATTTGAAAAATAATGCGAATTAAATTTAACAATAAACGCGTGTAAATGAATTGATTTTCAGGGTTTAGAAGGTCCTCACTCGTATCGTTTCGGATATGATACAGCGGATTATAAAAATCCTCAAACTAGATACGAGGAAAGAGATTCACACGGTATAGTTAAAGGATCCTACAGTTACGTAGATCCTCATGGAAAATTGCAAGTGGTACAGTACGAAGCTCATCCCAAATACGGATTCCGTGCTAAAGGAAATTTCGGTGTGTTTCCTAGATCTGGACACGGACACGGGCATCATTAAGTGCATTCCATTGGGTGGTTTTTAAGTTAAGGTGAGTAAATCTTTCTTTATAATCATTTATAAACAATTAATTTCTAGGAAAACTAATTAGAAATTCTTAAGAATTTGGGATAGTTTTTTAGAGAATCGTAAAAGTTAAGAAATTATTTTACATTTCACAAGGCATGCCTTTTGGCAACGAATCTATTTAGTTCTTTCTCTCGTCTTCATTTTTTTTTAACAAGGTTAAGAATTTTATCGAGGATAAAATACATTTTTAAGTGTAAGAATGCTCCATATACCCTTTTTTTTATCAAGTGAAAAACGATAAAAGCTAATTACATGATGAAGTTCGAATTTCGATACGCATCCTTGCATGACAACATCATCATTTAAGGTCACATAACATATCATATGGAAATTATTTAGAGACACGTATCGCTTGCGATCGATAGTAAGTTAATAACTGCTTAATAGTCAGATATTAATAGACCAGAAAAATTAGAATTTATTGAAATTTTTTTCTAATTTTTTTCGGAGATCATTAAAGAAAAAGTATTGAATATCCTATTTTTAAAGTCTTTAATTATAGATGAAAAATGTCAACAGTCCGTCCGTTTGTCTAAATGGAGCAGGAAAATCGTAAAAACTATCCGATTTGAACGGATTTTATTTATTTTTCCAAGTATAACTAATCAGTTGTTCTACGAAACCAGGATCTAAAGTCGCGTACGAAAGTATATATTTGCGTTCCTTAATGATAATGAGCAATTAAAGTCATTTCTATAATACCTTTGTAAAGGAGAAAATACTCTGGCATAGTTTTAATTGCTGTAAATAAACAGTAAATATACTTTTTAAAAAATTATTCACGTATATTCTACGTTCCAATTTTAGTTTCATGTGATAAAAGGGAAGATTAATGAGCCTAGCAGGTACCAAGTACTAAAAAATTGGGTTAGACTGATTATAATCCAATTAATTTCCGAAAATTTTATAAATATTTCTACGATTACCATCCGTTAAGATCTATTAATCAACGTTTTTTTCTTTTTCTAAAGAGGAAGAATAATTTCAAAACTGTTAAAAATATAAATTCCAAAGATCGAAATTAAATTAATTTAAAATAAAATATGTATTAAAAATTATTATTATTATTTTTGAATTTTTACAGTTAAAACTCAGAAAGAACCATTTTATTAATGATAAGGAGAAAGATTAAAGTATAATTAAATTTATTATTTAATATTCAAAAATGTAATTTTATGTATATAAAATTAAATATAGATTTAATTCATAAAATTTTACTTATAAGGGCTTGTATGGTGTATGTATGTATACACAGAAAAATCTGTCTAACCTGCTTAAACCGTGCGAATCCGGTTTACACAGGTTTTACCGTATCATGATATGGTGTATATAGTAATTTATAATGGCCGATACAAACTACACACTGTACTTTTAATAACAATCTACAATAGAAGTCGAATTCCTTTACTTTATTAAGCAAAGTTTTAAATATATTCAAATCTATCTTACTACTTATATAACTATATTCAATGTTATAAACGAATAATTAAAATTTTAATTCTCTCTATTGTACTGTAAACAATTACAGATGTAAATTAATTAAAAACCAGTGAAAAGAATATATTAGTCTCATAATACTTTATAATAATAATATATATATATATATTATTATAAAGATATAAAAAATACACAAACCACACACATAAACACATGCTAAATGTCTCACAAATCTTCAAATAATGATAAAATTTGATATGGCAATTTTTTTATTAATGTAACTAATAATTCAATGTAAATATTTTTTCTAACTATGAAATACATCACTCTATAATCATAGATATTTTCCATAAGATCACCCTCTTGTATCTAGAGCATGTTTTCTTGTAATCTATTGTCTCTTAAGATGCAACCATACGTGAAGTGATAGTTTGTACCAACCACTATGTGATTCCGATGTAAACTATACCATTATATAAGGTGGTTATTTTTGTGGTATTTCCTCTCTTTTTTGCACTTTTCTTTTATTGTTTACAGGAACTGACGATGTTTCTGACAGGAAATTGCTTCAGGAGGAAGATCGTTGAATATATATACTGTATATTTATAGATCTATGTACTTTGTTGAATCTGAGTATGTATTGAACAAATTGTACAGAATATGTACTGTAATCGATGTATAATTCTGGTAAAATTGCTTATTGTTATTGTTATCGGGTTTCAGATGTTATTGTTAATTAATAAAGGGAAATTTATGAATTAATCAATGTCAGTTTGTGTTCATTTTCTCGGAAAAATAAAGAAACATTAAATATTTCCATAAAATTAGTGACATGTAAATTAATATGCAAATGTCATGTATGCTGATTTCAAATTGTACACGAATAACCTAAAAATACATAAAGCACGTTCCGGATGATACACTGAATAAGGAAGTATAGAAAAAAATTGAAAGGCATTCACTATTTGGGACACACAAAAAGTGACTTATACTAAACTATAAAAGGATACCTGGAAGAAAATTTAACAACATTTTTCGTTTTTTGCGTGTTAACATCCTTTTATTTTTCTTCGACTACAAATCATTAAAATAACCATTTTATCGAACAATGGGAGAAACAATAAAAATTCTGATATAAGAGTATCATAATAATACAATATTCTAATTAATATATTTATTCTTAAATATGTATTTAGATGTGTATTACAGTTTTCGTGCGTTTGATGTAGGGAAAATAAATACATTACAATAAATATAAATAAGTATAGTGTTAAAGAAACTAAAGGAATTGAGGGCCAAGTTCGGCGAGGGTCTATTGGGTTTGTAAACCCCTTTTCCCACCGTGTAGGGTTATAATATATCACAGAGATGGGCTCCGATTGATGTTTACACTGTTTAACGATAAAAAATACAATATTTTTAAGTTTGAATTTTGTTTTTATTGTATAAAATATTGACGTATCCCATTAATACCTGAATCTTAATAGATTGAGGTATTAATAGGATACAAAGAGATGACAAAAAAATTACAAAATACTGTCAGTAGTCATTATGTTCAATGAAAATTTTGACATAGATTTGATTACACACATAGTAAATACGTAGCATAACTGTAAAAAGAACTAAGTGTACAGAACAATTATACAGTTTTTATCAAATAAAAGTCATTCTACTTATACGAAGTAACACTTCTTTTATCTTTGCATCCCATTCCTTTTCTTTAATAGGTCATTTGGAAATTTCAAACAGAACATTTCTTATTATTGGCATTACACCGAGACACAACAATTAATCGGCATTTTAATAAATATCTAAATAAGTAAAAAAGCAATTTTATACAACGTAAACACGGTATCACTGACGAAACAGTATCCATTAGCGCCAAGTATTGGTTTTGAAAAATTGTACGCCCTATTAGAAGTGCTGTACCTTGCGCCGTGTAATGTAAATAAAAACAAATAAAAATATTTAAAAAAATTATACGCCTGAAAATTTTGTTTAAATTTTTGAAAATTTGTCGCAAATGCCCAGTTTGTCGATAAGGTAGCGCCGGCCCTGTAAACACATTCTATAACTATGTTTCAGTTGCACGTAATTCTGCACAATGAATTTTTTGATAAAAACTTCTTTCAAAATAGGAACATTTTTGAGAATCTTTAGTACATTNGGGCAAAAAGGATAATTGCCCGGGGCCTCCTTCCAACTGGAGGCCCAAACCAATGTTTTGTAAGAAAACATTTCCCCAAAAATTTTTCCGAAGAAAAATGTCTGAAGTCAACATTGTACATGGGGCCCGAATTCAAATTTACTGGACCCCACGAAGCTACAACGCGCCACTGGCGCAGTTCTCAACGTTCCGAGAACTTTAAAAAGGTCCAATATACGAGAAAGCTTTGTTATTCGATAAGTTTAACTTTTGCTCATTTACTTCCATTTTTATTCTATTTTATAATGAGAAGAGATCTGCAAGGATTTTAATGGGTGGAGGGGGTAAATTTAAAATGCTTAATATCTTTAGAAAAAATATAGTTTTATGTTTTTTGTTTTTTAATACAAATGGGCAGCCGTAGCAAACAACAGGAAGGATCTCAACGTATTAAATCGGTCACTATTGGACTAGATATTTTACAATTTCCTTCATATTGGGCACTTAATACAAGCCAGTTTTCCCATAGAAAGTCCATCACCCGAGTAACACTCCTTTGGCATATCGTCCAAGTGTTTCTTATTCCATCATTCTTATATCCTTTACGTGTTGTTATTTTATTTTGCGCTAATCCTGTTAAATTGTTATTTATTTCACCGTATACATTTCTTTTCTGGCACAAATCCTAAATTTATTGAATCTTTATTTTTATGGATCACCGAATTTCCATAATTTACAAACATTACTTTCTTCGAATTTATATNATTTACCGTCTTTTAAACATTGAATTATCTTCGATCCTTTCATTTTATATCCATTCAAACATTCAAATATTACAGTTTCGTTAACTGTGTAGTAAAATTTAACAGGTGATAAAATTGCACCTTCTGTACTACCAGGATACGAGCATACAGGCAAACGTAAAATATTAAAAAAATTTTAAAGTACGAAGGGAAAAAAATTACATTTATAAATATCCAAAAATATAATTTCCTCGTTTGAATAATGCTTTTTGAGGATGAAAGTTTGATGTTTGTTACCCTGTAGCTAGCACCAGGAAATGCTTGATACTGAATGACACTCATTTATGAAATAGTATTTTTCCTAAGTATAAATTATCATAAATTATATATATTTTAAAACTATATCGATGATAAATTAATATTACGACCTGGATTTGTTGTTGAGCCTATCTGAATATAGATATAAATATTTACATTGTACAGATATTTACATTAGAAAATTAAGTACTGTTAAGGTGTACTGTATATTTTTTCATCTCCGAAATTAAAATTGGGTATGCTCGAATTAAATTAAATTAAAATTGAACGATGCTTTACCCAATTTTAATTTAATTCCAGGCGCTTCTTAAAACTGGGATGTTGTCTTTGAGTCTGTAACACTTCCTGTTTATTTTATGTTTTCTATTAATTAATACAGTGAAACCTGTCTAAAGCGGAACCCGAATAAAATGGAAAACTGCTTAAATGGGGAAAAAAATTCTTCGGATTTTCTTGTTAAAAAAAGACCCGTTTAAAACGGAAACCTGCCAAACCGGAAATGATATTTGTACCGCGCGATTCCGGTTTACACAGGTTTTACTGTATTTTAAATTCTATATTCTATTTTAAACTTTATTAATTTATAGTTTTATGTATATATAGGCCTATATATATACAGTATTTAAGTCGAATTAAATTCGTATTATTCTTTACCACTCTTCAAAGTCTTTACATCTCCTNTTTTTTTATTTTTCTGTTGCCTTTTTGCAATTCATGATTAATAAAAATAATAAAATGTTACTTACAAATTAAAATCAGAAGAAATTTAACAAAGTTATAAACCGTGGCACCGCGAACGTCTAATCTGGTCTAGTACACCGATAGTGCTACTTGTTCATAGATGGCGCTTATAATTGAATTAAGTCGTATACCGAACAAAAGTCGTATACCGAGCAAAATTTGTTTCGTCCAAACATGACGTATTCCGAATTGGACGTATTCTAAAGCAGACGTATACCGAGGTTCCACTGTATTTAACTATTGATTTCAACAATTTTAACGAAAAGTTAAATTTAAAAATATTTAAATAAATTGTTTTTTCCGCGTAAAAAATAGAGATGTTTGTACTATGCTAGTCACAATTAAGGCTAGTGTGCCTCAGAGCTGTAATTAATATTCTGTTGCTTACTCCAGGGAATTTTATTCCTGCTATATGGTTCAGAAGTCAGTGCGTCAGTCAGTACTTCAGTTTATATTCGTATGATGTCTTATGCACACAAAAGAAACCACAGATCTACAGTCCTGTTAATGGGCTCCGTGGGTTCTACTAGGCCTGTATATGGGATAGGCGTGAATAAGAAATCACTGGTGAAGAGGTAAAACAGTGTCTTTACATGGAAAGTTCTTAATTGTGTTCAAATTTTACAAATATCAGTGCAAACAAGTACAGTATATACAAGTTATCGCTCATTTAAACATCACCGAGGATTCAAGTTTATTAACAAACAAAAGTATTGCATAATGGTTAATTGAATACTTATTTATAAATAGTAATCGGAACTCTAAGCATATATAGATTTGGAAATGAAATCTGACATAATACATTTATTAGTTTTTGGTCATTACTATTTCTCATATAAGTTTATCTTAACCGAAAATAATGTAAAATTTCATTTCGATTTATGATTCGGCTGCAAAATCCGGTTTCGCGTAAAATCGTTACATTTCTTACCTGTGTATAACACGGTGTAACGATATCAGATCAATACCCGAGAAAAGTATCGAGTGCAAAAAGTACTTAATATAGAAGGAAGTATCGATATGGTATTGGTATCGGCAGTATCGAAACGTCCTAGTGTTGACATAAGCTTATTAAAGACAGTCACTGGACAGGGCAGGCGCTAGAGCGTATGGCGCCCGGAGCACGACATGTATTTGACGCCTTTCATCTCCCTATATAAAATTTAAAAAATTATGTTTTGAAATGTCATAGCAATTAGAAGTGCTCCTTCAATCAATATTCAATTCGCGCCGTGTAATGTAAATAAAAACAAATAAAAATATTTAAAAAAATTATACGCCTGAAAATTTTGTTTAAATTTTTGAAAATTTGTCGCAAATGCCCAGTTTGTCGATAAGGTAGCGCCGGCCCTGTAAACACATTCTATAACTATGTTTCAGTTGCACGTAATTCTGCACAATGAATTTTTTGATAAAAACTTCTTTCAAAATAGGAACATTTTTGAGAATCTTTAGTACATTATCATTCTACTAACATTCCCCCACACCTGTTACAATCTGTTACAAAATTTTTATATATTCCCCTCTCCAGTTCGGACGTCATATTTGAATGACCCGTATGTTTTCATTTATCTGTTATTAAAATGAAAGTATTCAAACAGTAAGTACTTGAGCGTTAAGAAATTATTTTTAGAAATTTTTAGATTAAAGGCAACGTTTTAATATGATACAAATAATGATAATCATTTCTAGTAAAACGAGTCCCCGATAATTCGGAGTATACTGTACTACTGGGAATATGAACCAGAGCTGAGTTGGACTGGGTTACAATTCTCAACTCCAACTGAGAGCTGAGCAGACCGTCAAAATTTCCTAATTTATGGTTATCGTTTCTTTCGTTATTCGTTAGGACACGAAAGGTTTGGCCGTCACAACTGGCGAAATCGGTGTTTTTGCTTCTGAAAACATTTCTGTCGTCAGAATACGATGTTTGTCGTAGCGCAAGCACGGCTACAAATAATTGTCACTCGTATACAAAAAGTATTGTGTTATCGAGACTCAACACAAATTATGATAGATTTGCAATGACTGAAATGAATTCTAAATAGCAAACGAATTGGACGGGGCACTTTAATAAATGGCACGTAAAAATTAAGACAAAAAATAAATACTCGTACAGTACATTGATTAATTATTAATTCATCAAAAACGACGTGGGCAGAAGTCACGAAAAAGAAAAGTGAAACTGTTGTTAAGAAAAGAAGAGCGGACGAAAGTCCGATTAGGCGTTGGGAGTTGGAATGTGGAGTTAAACTATGAAGGCGATTTGTTAGCCGCTTCAAGATTGTTAAGATCATAAATGACACTATACCGAATATCTGCTCTCACTTTAAAAGGACCGGCAAATCTCCTACGTAACACGACCACAATAAACGCTGTTGTAGTAACCGTGTTAAGTTTCTATTTTGTTACTACAGTTCTAGGATCCTTTTCGAATAAATAACTCAGGAAAAGTTTACGGTTTCTCGGTACCGTAAGCTTAATTATAATAACAAGACAGAAGTTTAACAACAATATATATGACAATAAGTGATGATTGACAACTTAACCAAATTAGTGTTCTCTATACAGATAAAGAATACAATCCGACCTCCTCCCCTTTCCTATTTAAGCGTCTTTATTCGACATCTACGGTCAAAATTCATCCTCTGAAGAAGTATTTGAACCGATTCTTTTAGTTTTAAAATATTTCGTACGTAATTACTTCTTTCAAGATATTGAAGGCGGGACTTTACGTTTTTGTAAGGCTGGTTATAAACGACGGAGTGTTATTTTGAGTGTCCGCTGTTTAGAGTAAATATAAAAGATGCCTTGTTTGAAGGCTAAAATGCCCGTTAAGTAAATATGTCCGCTATTCGGGAGTGTCCGTTAATGGAAGTTTCACAGTATTATGATTTCTTGTTTACAGATCTAACATTCCTTTGGAATTGTAGAAGTTCGTAGTCAGAAAAGATTTCCAGAAGAATTTTTAGCGGATCGAACCACTCTCTGCTAAATGTTCAATTTTGTCACTTTCCTTCGAACTTTGAGGATTTCAATTCCAAAACGCAGTGGAAACCGGACACCTGGACCTACTGATCCAGGAGAAAGCGATACGGAATGAGAGATCCGAAAGAAAAGATGCTAGACAATAAGAGAGCACCAAGCTCAGTTGGGGTTGAGAGGAACCCCGAGACTTCGTAGGAAGTTGGAGAAAGCGGAAAGATTCCCCTTCTCAAAGATTGGACACGTGTGTGGGAAAGAGATAACAAGTGTACAGTACCTGGTAAGCCCTAGTAGGCAGATAATATGGTGGTGTTTGTGAGGATAAATATCTCTGCAGTATAGTCCGCGCAGTAAAAGAAGTAAACACGAGTCCGACGAGTTGGGTCTATGTCTAAAGCGATGGAAAGAAACACGTGAAAGTTGACACATGGATCTGATCTCTTTCAGCTATTTTCTTTTTACATTTTAAAGACGTTTTAATACTATCTTTATCATAACTAATTTTACTGTTTCACGAATTTTACAAATTTTATTACTGCGATTCACGTGTTAACTCTTACATGTCTTTTTCCAGCGTTTTCATCTGACATTGACCCATCCAGCACAGCCTGACTCGTGTCTACTCTTTCGCTGCGCGGACTATAGTTCACTTGCCATTCCTTACTCAACCTCCCCCGAAGAACAACTGGTGTTGTTCGAATCTATAGTTGTAACAATCCGTTATGTAAATTCACTGTGGAAATTTGTAAATAAAACAGTTGTATCTACAAGTAATTTGAAGTTGTGGTCCTTCCGAAGAGTCGTCGTAATCATCGCGCATCGGACTCGTTACACCTTATACATCCGGAAATCTTCAATATAACCAAATTTGTAAATTACATGTACTCAACTGGATAAATATAATTTGAGTTTTACTTATAGTATATGTATACATTAAAAAAAACAATATTACGCAGTATAAAACAATATAATGAAATGTATTTTGGAAACATAATTTTTTAAAATCACATTTCACTACGTAGATTCTTTAGTAAATGTCAGACAAAATTAATCTTTCATTATTAGACTCATACTTCTGTTTTATAAAAGATTTGAATATTTAAATATTTAAGCTTAAGTTTATAAAACACACTCATACGCCTGTATAGTTAAAAATAAATTGTTAAAATATAAAATAGGCTATTAAGTATATTCATATTTATCTAAACAAATGTAAAATGGTCTAGGTAAAAATGTATGGGTTTTACTTGACGTATAAATATAACTGTAAGCCTTTTGGTATTGTAATTTTTTCAAACTTACTTCTGTTTCTCTGCGAACATTAAGTGTCGTTGCACACGAGCTATATTTTGACACGAGGACGCGGCATCAATAAGACCAGCGAAAATTCCAATTCCGCCTTGATTGAGGTAGAAGATAAATGACCAAACGGAAATAAAGTGAAGTATTATTCTTCTCTATTTCTGTTTATCCATTGAAACAGAATTCACACATATCCTCACACACTGAAATCCACGCAGTAGTGACGTTTACAAGGAGAGGGCTACAGGGACTTAAGTCCTCCCCATTGATACACACACGCACGCACATACAAAATTAAAATTTGTTTAAACCTTCAAAACGTTGTTTTTTAAAAACATTTAATGACAAATACGGTTTATGGGACCATTCGCAATACAATCGCTGTGCACTTGTTAATAAATAGTACTTATTACTTATTAGCTATCCAAATATCTTCAATTTTTGAGTTAGTCTTACCTTTTGGGTACTTCTGGATCCGCCACTGCCACGCAGATTGCTGTTTGTCCCGGTACTCTTCCGCTCACAGATTCCATATTTCAGCAACGAAAATTTCGATATCAATTTCATCGGCCGTGATTACAACCAGCAGTGACGGACACGTGTGCGTGTCTAAGCTAGTTGCTGAGTACAAACGCAATGTGTTTGACGCGCGGGTTATACCCATTGTACTAACTACTATCAATTTGTAATTTAATGTAACTTACTATATTCAAACCCATAAATGTACTATTTCTCTTACTATATGTCAACCTCCAACCTGTAATCACAATCTAATGTCTGTAACTCGGCAATGCTACGCGATACCGAGTATGTACTATTTTAGTATCTAAATAAATATTGATTGATTGCTGACCGATTTCACGCCAAGTAATGCCACCAGAGTGCCTCAAAATCGCTACTCCAGTATCCTATATATATAAAAAAAGTTGCAGTGGCTCACTGTGTTCACAATTTTCAACGTATCTTTTGTTTGGAGGTCTTCGAACTCCAAGCATATCTATATGACGCTGTCCAACATATTACGCACTGCTGACGGAATCTGATAAACATCGCATCATCAAACTGATAGAAGCAAAATGACAGTTTCATCAAATTTTTTCGCAATCTTAGCATCCCGAGCTGACTGAAAAGGTGTTAGAGACACAAATTAGGGCAAACATTCATGGCAGCCAGATTCCCAGGATCGATTCGATGCTCATAACACAAACACGAATAGCTACAATGATGTCTTTGTTCATCATCGAGAGACAAATCGAATCCTCTCTACAGAACCCTGTCTCTTCCGTACTATTGGCAGGCGACTAGCAGAGGCAAATTTGCATGTAGAGCGACCGCTATGCGTTTTCTATTAGTACAACAACATTGTCAGGTTTTTTTCATAGTGGCACCATTACAGAGAAGCGTGGATTACTGCATGTCTACGGAGTCATGTCGTATGACAGTCCATCACTTACATTAGTGATATTAAGAACAGTGACGATACAGCAGTTCCTTCAGGAAATGCTGCGTCCTCATCTATTAACTGAAGACGCAGGATAACTAAAAAATAACCCTTTGCATTCAGGCACGGGTGCAAACAGTTATTTTTTAGCAAGTGACCAAGTACGTTACATAAAACCATTGAACACCGATACTTGGTTGCGGATTTATGTCTGAACTTGGCTGTCGCTTAAAGTTTTCCGGACTTTTTTCACATTTCTAGCACCTAAATAGGGGGACAACTTCCCATAGAAAGAACTTGCGGATATCATTCTCCTTGGAAGATCGCCTGTATGTTGCATTGTCATATTTCATCAAACAAAACGAAACCAGCAAGACAATGCCAAGCTGCACACAGCTAATTTCCTGAAATCTCGCCTTCACGTTGCTCACTACTTCCTTGCCCTATCTGGTCTCTAGATCTGTCGCCCATCGAGGATTTGTGGAGACCAACTGGGTCACCAGCTTCGGCCATCTATCAGCGTGAAGGATTTGGAGCAGCAATCGAAACATACGACACAGATACTGATTTGTGGGTAAATCTGTCACAGAATTATATACGGTGATTATATTTCCACCCTCCATGTCTAATTGTATCGTTGCATGTATGCAGGCAAGAGGTCCTACAAAGTATTAAGGATTCTTTTAAAGTGTATCGTTGTTCCTTGGGAAATTGATTACAATATCATGGCAGAAAGACATTTATTACCATCAAAGACGTTAGTTACAAGTGATTACAGTATCAAAGCAAAAGAAGCTTCGCACTAGTACCGTATTTTCTCAGTGGGAATCTTTATTACCATCAATTCTAACGCTTCCTTCTCGGTGCGTAATTGATTGTTACGAGTGTATTATATTTTTTCTTAAAACTGAAAAAACTTCTCAACAACATTTAATTTTTTTATAACGTTATCAACGTAAACGTAAGTTAGTTTGCATGTGATATAAAAATATTTTTGCGCTATTCATCAATATTGAACTCAGTTGATATTTAAAAACAGTTTATTTCATCAAAATAGCACGTTTGTTTATTTGAGTATATAACAAAAATTTAAATTCGGAAAGTAAATCAATAACAGCTTGAATTAAAAATAATTACGCGGTATTACATTGTATCTTGCTTTGTATCTTGAACACTACTATTTATGAAATGAGCTTCTTCCTTTCGACGTCGTCACTTTTATAAAGCTATTAGATACATCTAGTAGCCTCTACATGTCATTGAAGTGATCCTTACACGAACACATTTATTCTACTTTTACTCTTTTCGTTCTGGCACACTAAAAGAGCTTTCCTAGGTACATCGTGGATTCGACCATCCTTGTAATGGGCCTGAACGCCTTGTGACGAGAGACAGAGCCTGACATAACAGGGACAGAATGCCACGAAAAATTCCTAAGGTTGTCTGAATTTAATCAATTCTGATCCTCCAGAACGTTAGATTTCTATAATTTGTCCGAGTATGGTCAAACTTAAATTTCCAAAATACAGTACATTGAAAAATATTGAAATTGGCAGATTATTTTCTTTCTTGTGCACGTCGCGCATTTGCGATCGAAGCAAACTTAAATTTAATATCAGAATTTAGAAATCAAGTTATTCAATAACGTATATTAAAAAAGTAAAGCATACTATGTTATTTATTAGTATGCGAAAAGAAAAATAATAATAAGTAATTAATATTGAAAATTTTAAATAGAAGTATAAGCTAAAATTTATATGTAAAAGGTAAATTATTTTATCGAATTTGTATTCTATAATAAAATTAAAAGAAAAGTTAAATCTAGAGTCGTATAAAATATGTTTAAAATATATCGAAAAATGAAGCTAAGAGAGAACAATTTCTTAGTGAACAACTTTAAATGAAAAGAGCGTTATTAATTGTTGATCATATGACAAATACTCGCGATATCATTAACTTGACCCATTTTTTACATTTTGCGTGCATTAAGAGGGATTCCTTGGATTAAGATTCTTTTTTTTCGTAGGCTTGGCCAGACCCACAACGAGGGCGGCCAGATAATGAGGAAACGAGCCCGATGTATACGGGACAGATAACCCATGAAAAATTCCTAGAATTCGATTCCGAATTCCCTAGAGTAGGCCTATCTCGGCCTTCCCACTTTACCTATTTTGGACTATTATTTTATCCTAAAATCATTATTGCTTCTAAAAATACTATTTTAGTGATTAATTATTGCAAAATTGTATTAAGTTCATCGATTAAACAACAAGATTTAATTAATTCAAAGTACGTTAAAATATGAAAATAATCGCACAATACTGTATATATTTATATTTTAGAAAATACAAGGGAATATAATAGATCAGTGGCGTGCTGTCATGGAAGCTGTGCTTCCACAGCTTCCATGAACGGCACGCCACTAATCTATAGTACAGAATTATCTAAAACAATCGCAGTAAATTTTATAAAAGTAATGCAAGTTTTTCAACTTTGCTTATTTATTTAGGTCCCAGTCGAAGTAGTCAACTGTTGCTTATTGCGATTATCATTATGGGTGCGTTTACTTCTGAGTTAGCAGTGCTAATTCTGATAACCGGATGTGACGTCATTAGCACGTGTATTCGTGCTTGCTTGTCCAATTCGAAAGTGAACACATAATCTAACAAGAAATATGGCTGGAAACCGCCATATTTCTTGTTAGCGTATGTGTTCACTTTCGAATTCGACAAGCAAGCACGAATACACGTGCTAATGACGTCACATCCGGTTATCAGAATTAGCACTGCTAACTCAGAAGTAAACGCACCCTATTTGACATGACCACTGGCAAGGAAGAAGTATCACTCACAGTCACATTAAAGTTAAACTTCCAGCGCAAACTTCTGCAGGGGCATCTGGAAAGAATTTTTAACGCTTACATATAGTAGAAATCAAAGTGAATGTGCATAGGTAATCCTTATTACTGTTGTGCCGTTACCCAGCATAATATCACAAAGAATTTTAAGATTTGAAAATAGAGCAAGTAAAAAAGTCGTATGTCAACTTATTCATTAATAAACATAGTTTCTTAAGAAAATAGTGATTAAAACAAAGAAAATTAAGTTAACTTATTTCAATTTTTCGGACAAGCAAAGATTACATCGTATCAGCATTAACACTCAAAATGAACATTCTGACAGTACAGGGGAGAGCAACGTGATAGTTTCAATTGTAGGCTACGTTTGTAATTGTAGCCGCTACCTACTGGGAATGTTTCGACATTTCTGTTGTACATAGCAAACTAGTTACTAAGGATGGCGCCAATATCTTAGCAATATGCTGTGCTTTGACAAGTTTCTTACATGGAATGCATTACGTTAAGAAAAATATGTCCATTATCTACAGTTTCTTGGAACTAACTGCATATATTTTCTTTAGCTTTACAAATAATTCTGTATCTATCATTTTTAAAATTAATTAAATCAAATTTTAATTACGTTTAACCAAGTTTCAAAGATATTTTAAATTAGATATTATAAGCGTTATAAGATGAACCTAATTCATACAGCGACTAATAAGCGCGACTAATTCATACAGATTCTATTTAATCAGTTATTATACGAGGGGGTTTCAATAAGTAACGCCTTTTATTTTTTAAGCAAAAGTGTTAATGCATATGGAAAATACAGAATATACGAAATGAAATATGTGGATTAGGCTACTTCTTGACATAAGAACCATTCAGGTTCAAGCACTTGTCCCAGCAGTGTCCCTGCTTGAAGATGCCTGCGTTATAGAATGCCGTTTCCTGGCCATACAATCATCTGCGAACAGCCGATTTAACCTCCTTGTTGGAATGTAACTTCTCTCTAGCCAGGAATTTCTTCAAAGGACCAAACAGGACACTGAGCAGTTTTCCGACAGCGTCTTCAAGCGAATGCGGCAGTTACTTTGAATCGTTCGATCAACAGCAACGAGTGACTGTTTTGAGGCGAAGCTGCACGTACCGGACGACCTGACCTGTGCTTATCAATCACACACTGACAACTATTTTTAAACATTTAGCACCATCGGCGGACGTTGAATTGTCCATGCAGTCATCACGTACACTTTCTGCATTTCCGAATGAATTTGTTCACATTTCTTGCCCCCTGCCCATGGAAAACGAATANCCTACAAATTTCTTGTTTAAATTTTCTTGAGATTCGTGATAAAAAAATATTCTGTCAACTTTCCAGCTTAAACTATAAATAAATTTTATAATATTAAATATTATGTAAAATTCTTTTGGAAAATTTATATTACTGTATTATAAAAAAAGCATTAGGGCCTAAATAACAAAACAGTACAAAAACAGCTAGTGAAAATCATATGTAATAAAAAACATGCGATTGTCCAAAATGTAAAATAATTCGACTAACTTAAAGAATGTTTCGAAAATTTCGATTTTAAATTAATGTTAACCATAACAGAACGTCCCTTGTACGGCATCAAATAAATAGGAACATTGTTTGCTATTATTACAATCATAAGCTAATCTGTTTATTATAAAAAAAACAAATTAAATGTAAAAAAACAAGTATTTTGCATATTTTGCTGCTTAGTTCTACTAAGAAAATTCACAAAACAAAGTCATTAACACAAAATTATTTGACGTTGAATTGTCCATGCAGTCATCACGTACACTTTCTGCATTTCCGAATGAATTTGTTCACATTTCTTGCCCCCTGCCCATGGAAAACGAATAACGCTTCGCTGCTCTTTTCTTTCCGTTTGTCAGAAATGTCCGAGAGGCAACACAAGTGTTCCTATCGTGCAATAGTGTTGCCAGAAATTCAAACTTCCTTTATTATATTCACGTTTTTGCGTACACAATAAAATCTTTGTTTAAAAAAATAAAAGGTGTTACTTATTGAAACACCTTCGTATATATAATGAAAGTTATGAAATCATGTGTATAAATATTTTACAAATGCAATCAATCGGATAAATTAAAAAAATCGACTAGGTTTTTATTATGAATTGCAGATGACACAGCGCACCTTGACGAGTTGTTGGATGATATTCAAAATGATGATTTTCTATGAATGCATTAAGTGATCGCTTGTAAATGAGGTACGTGCTTTCGGAAGAGCATGGATACTTTGAAGTATATTTTACATATAAATTGGATAGGTGTCTCTAAGGTATTCAATGACAAAACCAATAAAGTCGATGTACTTAAGATCACACACACAATACCTAAAATTTAAAGTAAATATTCTAAATTATTTAAAATTTCACAGTTCATTTATTTTAAATATCACATAATTACATAGGTTAAATCTATTTATTAACTTTATTTATTTAATACTTTCATACTTATAATTTATATTCATATTTAAGTTTACTTTATTATATATATTTCATAATTTAAAATACATTTCCAATTAAAACAATTCAAATCTTTTAAGTTTAAATAAAATGTATTTCAATTTTTATTGTATTATTTATATCTTTGAAGTGCCTATAAAATCCCCTTTTTAGTTTTTAAAATTTAAATATATATTTTTAATATTCTAATTTCTNTCTTTCCGTTTCAGAAATGTCCGAGAGGCAACACAAGTGTTCCTATCGTGCAATAGTGTTGCCAGAAATTCAAACTTCCTTTATTATATTCACGTTTTTGCGTACACAATAAAATCTTTGTTTAAAAAAATAAAAGGTGTTACTTATTGAAACACCTTCGTATATATAATGAAAGTTATGAAATCATGTGTATAAATATTTTACAAATGCAATCAATCGGATAAATTAAAAAAATCGACTAGGTTTTTATTATGAATTGCAGATGACACAGCGCACCTTGACGAGTTGTTGGATGATATTCAAAATGATGATTTTCTATGAATGCATTAAGTGATCGCTTGTAAATGAGGTACGTGCTTTCGGAAGAGCATGGATACTTTGAAGTATATTTTACATATAAATTGGATAGGTGTCTCTAAGGTATTCAATGACAAAACCAATAAAGTCGATGTACTTAAGATCACACACACAATACCTAAAATTTAAAGTAAATATTCTAAATTATTTAAAATTTCACAGTTCATTTATTTTAAATATCACATAATTACATAGGTTAAATCTATTTATTAACTTTATTTATTTAATACTTTCATACTTATAATTTATATTCATATTTAAGTTTACTTTATTATATATATTTCATAATTTAAAATACATTTCCAATTAAAACAATTCAAATCTTTTAAGTTTAAATAAAATGTATTTCAATTTTTATTGTATTATTTATATCTTTGAAGTGCCTATAAAATCCCCTTTTTAGTTTTTAAAATTTAAATATATATTTTTAATATTCTAATTTCTGTAAATCTTTTGATTACTTCTTTAGATATAAAGTAAATTTGCATTTAATTAGATATTCTACTCAATATACTTAACATATATTATAAAAAGCCATTATAAAATGTGTCCAAACAGTCGCTTGCCAAATCACTGTTCTTATTGTTTCAGATGCTATAACAACCGGAAGTAATCATGCTGACCCCTGAACAGCGAGTGGAGCTTGTTTTCATCCAGGACACTTGAATATTTTTAAAGATCTCACTAGAATATTGCCTACAACTTGATATGAACGCTCCGGAGGGTCTAGGTGGCGACGGTGCACTTCGCATATTGTTCTGTGATTGTTCCCACCACAGATTAGTCTGTGGTTCCCACACAGTAAAACAAGTTCCACTCGTAGTTCAGGGTTCAGCATGATTACTTCCGCACCTGAAGCAATGAGAACAGTGATTACCCCCATTTGGCAAGCGACTTTTTGGCCACACTGTATTGTTAATCAATATTAAAGTATTAAGGAAAAACAAATAATATAATAAAAATACATTATGTATGTATATGATTTATTGATAAAAACAATAATGAAAAAAATAACGTCTTTATAGAGTTAAAAGATTAAAGTAATTTTTTTAAATTTATAACACATTTTCCATTAGATTATATTAATCGAATCAATTATTACTTACCTAAGTTTAGTGTAAAGTAAAACATCCAACCTCTTATTAATGGCATAGGTTTTCCCGATATATATATAACAACAGGTGTTTTCAGTAAATTAAAATAATAGATAAGGCAAGACGATATAATAGTAAATCCTGTAAGAGCTAATGAAGTGCCCATTAACCATTTCTCTTGTACTTGAACAAATATTGCTGATAACAACCCAATTGCTAAACTTATCCTATAATTATAAGATAGCACCGCATTAATATAGATTATAAATTAAAATTATATAAAAAATTAGCAATTATGTACCATAATCCCGCAGATACTAATCTGCCAATGAGACATAATCTAGCTCCCCATCCATGATCTTCATTTAAGTATTCCAATATCGAAAGTACAGGATAAGGTAAACCCTTTTGTAGTCCATTACGTAGATAATCTTTCATGTAAGCTGTAAAATAAAACAGTACAACATTGTAATATTTAAATAAGACCTACAAATTTCTTGTTTAAATTTTCTTGAGATTCGTGATAAAAAAATATTCTGTCAACTTTCCAGCTTAAACTATAAATAAATTTTATAATATTAAATATTATGTAAAATTCTTTTGGAAAATTTATATTACTGTATTATAAAAAAAGCATTAGGGCCTAAATNTATATATATATATATTTTAAATACAGACATGATAAACATTAAATTCTAATTTTAACTATATTCAGAAACAGAAAAGAAGTTCTGAATGCCAACATTCAGTATAATAATTAAGATTTTTCTTTAAGTTTATCTGATATTTGTAAGTGGGCGTATCTAAAGAACAACAGAGGCGATATTTCAATCACGTCTGTTATTCTTTAGGTACGCCTACTTACAATTTCATAGATTTTTATACCTATAACACCACTTGACTTTTTATTTCTATTAATGAAATTCATAAAGTATACGTTAAACAAACTTTGTGTGTGTTGTGTGCATATGTACATTTTATAATACAGTAGGCCTATATAAAAACAATATGTTTGATTTTTGCATAACATAAATTAATAAAAAATTTTATGACTATTGTCTATTATAGTGTGTATATGTATAATATATATGCATTACCAATACAGATTATTTAAATAGATTCATTTATTTCGTTAAAAGTACAAGTAACAGACTGTAACGTAAATATATGACTTGTCTCTTTTAAATTCAGATCACATCTAGGATAAAAATTTAAATCCAGAACTCTAGCTTTAATGAAAGAAAATAACGGCTTTTTCATGTTCTATAATGATACGAATCAAATAATTTTGAATAAATTTGAATAAAATTAAGGTCATAGCTATAATTTATCAGGAAACGTCATGAAATCATCATTTACCACGATGAACCAAAATGATGGCCGCTTAAACTTCTTCAGCTGAATTTTTTCAAATTTACATAATAATAAATAAATTACCGATATTCTTTAAATTTAACTTACAAAATAAAAATGATTACAGGAATTATTTATCTACTTCTTTTATAAATAATAAATTTTGTAAATGCATCTAAAACATCTATATTTTGTTTAGTGATTATAAAATAAAATCTTGTTAACATAAATTCAAAAAATATATTACCATTTCTCCACGAGAAGAATTCTTTACTCTCAATTTCAGTTTTTTCTCCGTCGAGAAAACCTAAAAACATTATAAAACATAAAATTTTTTAAAAAATTCAAGTATAATATACTTTTTAAAAATGAAAGATACTGTAAAGTATCAATAATAACTAATAAGATATTTAGGAAATGAAGTAAAAATATAACATTTAAAAACTGCCAATGTTCAAATAGACTTTATTAGGTTACTATAATTTATTTTTATTTACTAAACAATACAGTAATAAATATCTTTACAGAAATGACACGCCATCATCACATAATAAATGTAATATATCTAAAATATTTATATAATAAAAATATCAACATATTCAGCATACAATATTGTTAAATATTTCAGTATGCGAATATTTTCTTTCATTAGTATATTGTAATATTGTTCTAAACATAATAAAACAAAATGTTTAAATGTGAATAGTAACAGTTAAAGTTATTTTCTTTCATAAAACGCTATAATTTAGTAAATTCTTTTATATAAAACATTAATTCATAAGTTAATATAAAATATTCATTTGACAAACTTTAATTCGTTAGTTGTGTAGCAAAATTAAATAAAAATAATTTAGTCAAAGTATTTAAATTCCGTTTTGATATCTAATTTTACATTTCAATATAGCGTTAAGATATATTCATCATACTATCATTCTAGCTTAGAACAATTTTTAAGGTTTTAATACCTCACCTTTTGTAATAATAGTGACATCTTGAAGACCGATATAAATTGTTAAGTTAGCATCGATGGATCGAGGAGGCATAACTCCATATTGGGTCACTACCGTTCCGTATGTTTCTTGCCAATTCTGTCCACCCAGTAAAATTCCTATAAAAGAAATCTAATGTAACACATGTTCTTGAATTAAAGATATTGGTGATATTTTATTTGAAGTTTTGATTTAATTTCGTCTAAAAATTTTATTAAATATTTATCTTATTATTTTTTTGAAAAATTAGAAAAAGTCTTCTAGGATAAATCATAATATTCGATGATAATATATAGAACAAAAGTAATAACGAATTATATATAAACTTAGAAATTTGATAGAATAAACTTAAAAACACGATGTAAAAGTCACAAATTCTAACTATAGTTAGTTATATATTTATTTATATAAACAAAAAAAATCGAATATAATAGTAGTAGGCTATACTTTATCTCTATTATTTTTTAAATGATCTACTACTAATCTTCATTCATAAAAATTAGTAGTAGATCTTCATTCACGAAAACCTTTTGATATATGTCGTTCTTCCAAATAGAGGAACGTTATTTTCGTGAAACGTTTTAAATGTAATTTTGTTGTTCCTTTACCTTTTTTTAAAGCAATTTTACTTTTTTATGCATTTGGAGAATTTCATATCTTCTCGCTTGATAGAAAAATTTCATAAATTATTTTCTAAAGTAAGGGGCATTATCGTACTTTAATAGATTTTATTTAAACACGTGTGGAGAAGTAAAGAAATTTTATAGTATCTTTGTTTCCGATTTGCAGCGCCATCTATCGTTTACCTTTGTATTGAATTTTATCGCTTGTTATACAGTATTCGCTTTACCCCACGGGCCATCCTTTAACAAATTATATCTATTTAATAGTTATCCTAGGTTTAAAATTTCCAACAAAACCTATTTCAAAATGTCTGATTATAATATTTGTATGAGATGTTATTATCAATTATGTTCAATTAAACTGAAATGATTTATTCTATAAAAAAAATAACAATAATAAAAAAAAGCTATAGTTTATCCTTGATCTCTAACCTGGAGTAACGACCTCGAAAACTTGACATTTTTTAAGCTGACTTTTGCCATAATAGAAGGTAAAATCATTTGTCAAAACCTGTATTTTATTGTAGGATCAAAGTTCGCAAACTATCATATAAACCTGAATATCCATATATTACTTCAAAAAAAATTAATAATTTAATAAGCTTAGCGAAAGGCTTTAAGTTTTAAAAATAACGATGAATATTTTCAAACTAGAAGGAAAATAATAATTTATTTCTAACTAAGAATCAACCGAACTTTTATAATATTTAATTCCTAAAAAAATTTAAGCTTTACGTTTATAAATGACGATAGCCTCATCTTTAACTATTTATTAATCGTGTACTTGGAATGTTCATAAAATACATTAATGTAATGTTATAAATGTGATAAAGTGATTATGCATATTATAAAATTGAAAATTTTTCATTCAGAAGAAATATTATCTAAAATAAGATTTTAAAAAGATTCCTTACAGATCAATTCTATGGTTTAAAAACACAGTAAAGTTTGATTTATAAGATTTTCAAATGTTTCAAAAATTAAAAGTTTATCTGTCTAGCTATCAAAGAATTTTTATTACAGGAAAACTCGACAAACTTAATTATAGGCAGTAATTACCGATTTATCAGAAAATTGCAAAATAATTGACTGAATTGTTTAACAGAATCTTATCGATATATCATTTCTTAGTATTCTCCCGCTTGTTTTTATCTTTCTTTCTTTTTTTTTTGTGCAATTTCAGTTGTAACTGTTAAATGTTAAAACTTAGAACAAATTATACTAGATGACACTGTAGAATAATAATGATGATCCGGTTGCTCGCCTACCCAAATTAATATGCGAGAAGAATTCGTATAGAATTTAACATACAATATAATTTTATTCAGTTAGTTATTTATCTTACCTGTATAAATATTCATAAAAATAATTATTTAGTAATTTTAAAGTTCCAATTATTAGGCATTTCAAATGCAAGATAAACTCAAATTAAAAACAGCTAAACGACAGTATTTTATTTACACGTATATACGTAATTTGAGTTCTATATAAATAATTTCTTAATGTATTGAAATAATCGACATTAACTTAATTTTTGGCCAATACTTTTAGAGAATCTGAAACTTGAATGCTTAATTGAAAATTTTGATTAGTTCTTATGTTTTAGCATTTTTTATAATAGAGGCAACAAACCGTGTGCTTTAATATCAATATATTTTAAAATCATTATTCTAATAATCTATATTGATGCAAAATTTTAAATCTATGGAATTAGAACAAAAATAAAAGTTGTGCCGGTTGGTTCTACTAGATCTAAATTGTGTTCGATTTCATTCTGACTTATTTATACTAATTACCATATATCACATTTTATAAACAAACAAATAAATAAATAATCAGTTTAATAAAAGTTTCCACAAGCATTTCCAGGATAGTCTTCAATACTGTACAAGAATCTTAATATTAGAGACGGAGATTGCTGTTCTTGATGTTTCTCCAACGACGATATTATAAAATGCATTACTTTTTAATAACAATAAACTGGAAGGGAAGGTAAGAAAAACTGGTTATACTCTTTCAAACACGTAAAATATTCACATTGAGAAATCTATGCTCGGTTTGTATTAAATTAAAATTATAAAAGTAAAATTGGAATTTTTATTTAGCAAAAATACGTGCTTAGAAATATTTAAACTTTTTGCTTTGAAGATTTATTGATATTCTTGTGCAAAATTTGTAATTAATTTTATTAAAATATACTTTAAATAGCATTATACATTTATAATATATTTCTAGATATAAAAATAAATAAATGGATATATAATTTTATTATTGTATTCACATACAATATTTATTTGTTTCTGAGTATAATAAATGAATCAACAATAGACGAATACATACATTTTGAATAATTATTATTTATATCTTGTTTTTTAGTCACTATTCATAAATTATTATTTATGTATTAATGGAATGTTAATTCATCATTACTTTGTTTTTGTTAAAACAAATTAGTTTCTGAAACAAAGAATTAAAGAAAAATTACATTCTTAAATATTTTTCCTTAAATTAGTGAATTTGCTGTAGGCCTGTGGATAAAATTTCACTGAAAGAAAAGTTACGTAGATCAAGTAAGAAAGTTGGTCAAGGAGAGCGTCCGGAGGAGAATGATTCAGCAAGATTTTCTCTACCTTAGAGTGATGAATCTTTGTAAACCTTAAAGGAAGTTACTCTATATCATTATAGTAAAGACGTGACTAACCTTGATGATGTTATTCACCCAAGTACAGTTGAATAGTCGACAAGTTCACACATTAAATAAGATATTAAAAGATTACATCTGAATACATCCGGACTTGCAGCTTTTTAAAAGTACATTCCATATTATTTTATTTTTATATTTTTATTAAAGTCATTTTGTATCGAAATTATTTTATTTAAGTTACACCATTCAAGGTTAATAAAGATTACACGAATATAAATTTTATTTTTATTTGTTGTTATCGTATCAAATAGTTTCATTTCATTAAAATTACAAATTATTATTGAACTAAAAAGTTTTGTATTTATCAAATAAATTATTTCAAATTATTCATATAAAAATTAATTATTATTATTAAATTAAAACATAAGTTTGATTTTTATAATAATTATAAAAATTTTTTATTTAATCATTTAAATGCCAAAATGTTGCATGTTTATAATTAACTTTCTTCCTTCTGCATTTATATGAATTCATAGTTAAAACAATTGAAATGTTGTTTTAAAATTAGTAATTTTATGAAAAATGATTACGGGAAAATAAACTATACAGAAATAATACACCAGAAAACGAAAGCAAGCATTATGTTTAGCATTAAGAAAGATATAGAATTTAATAGGGAGAATTGTATTTATGGCAGTGAGCAATGGAAGTCAAAATAATAATGCCAACGATTAATCAAAACTCATACGAATTTATAGTTTTCATAAAATATTTCATATACATAGGCTATATGTAATTACGATGTGCTCGTATAAATATACAATCGATCTATTAATATAATAGCACAATATCATTGCGTTATTCGTAATTTGAAATATATATTTTATCATTAATAGATCAAGCGGTACTAAAAAAAATGTTTTTTTAACGAAACAATAGCTATACACTGATGCATAAATAGTAGGTTAAAAAATTCGATCAAGGCCGCTGACTATAAATAATTTAATCAAATAATGAAAAAGTTTAAAGGAATCTACCTGTTAAATGTTACTTCTGAACTTGTTTTTTAAACAAATTATAGCGGATAGTTAAACATCAAACGAAGAAGATTCGATTATCAACTCTTGAATTGACCTTTCAGGATTTAAGTGCTTAATAATACAGTAACAATTAAATATGTTTGTTTGAGACTGAAATAAAAAAAAACTTGCAGATAAGGACTTATAACACTAAATATTACAGTTTTTAGAAAATAAATCATAGAAGTGTCACAGAAATTTAATTGTAATCTTTTATTATATGCTGTATGACATGTAATACATGATGTGTAAAATTAATTTACAATTCGTACCTAATCTCAATAATTATATTATGTAAATAAATTCATAATTTTCTTATTAAAAATTGTATGTTAGCAAGAAGTTAAATTAAATTATAGATAGGAATAATAGAGTGTATAAAAATCATCGTGTTAAGAAACTTAGATTTAAAATTGGAAAGACGATACGAATATATTCCCCAAAAGCTTTTAGATCTTATTAAATTCTATAGTCAAATTGAAATTTGCTCGTCTACAGACTAGCTTACTCATTAACAAATAGACAAGAGAGTTGTAAAATATTGTAATATATATTGTTATTGATAGCATTGATTTGTAGGAATTATATTAAATTACAGTTTGTGTTTCGAATCTTTATAAATTAATGGCGTGAATTAACATTACGCTTTGTATAAATATATTTGCTTGCGATTGGATTAATAATCTGTTCCATAAGATAAAAGTACGCAAAAATTATTTTATATTAAAACACTAAGTAACTATTTCATTTATTACTCTTTTATTATGACCTATACTAATAAAGAATTTTAAATTTCTATTTATTCACATAAATTTATTAGGCATATATAATAGTTTCCTGCAAAAATATAGGTCTTATGAAAATAAATTGATAATTAGCATAAAATTCGATTAATGATAAAATTTCAAATAAGTTTTTAAAAGTTTTCACGTGATTCAAACTGTAAAAGCAATCACGAATTTTACTCAATTGATTTAACAAATAGTAAATAAGTTTTTAATATTTATAATAATTATAATGACAACAGATAAATCTTAAAATTTGCGAGGAAAAGCAATAAAATTGTCATTAAAATATAAAATTTATAGTTATATTTAGTCCAAAATTGCACAATTAGAAGAAAAAAGAACAGAAAATTTGATACTTCAACGTATCCTAATTTTCTTTAATGTCAGCAATCTCATTGTCTCGAGTGAAGTTGCGGAACTTAACATAATCATACATTACATAATCATCGGTACTTCATTTTATTGTTCTTTTTACGCTTTGATCGACAGAAACTAGTGCCATAATTATCATTTATTTGACTAAAACATTAAAATAATTTATATCGATATCTAGATTTTATTAATTCATATAATTATGTCCTCAATAAACAAAATATAATGTATTGCTTATAAACTTATATAAATAATAAAAAATAATTTTAATTAAGTTTTAAATTAAAAAAAAATACTTACCTAAAATAATAAATCCAATTAAACATGACCAACAACCGCTGATAAAAATAATTTTTTCCTAAAGTAAAAATTAGAAATATATTAATAATGAAACTGCTTTAATTTTTATCATCTAAATCAGTAATGATCATTCTGTAAGATCTTTAAATATTAGTTTTTATTTCAAGTAATAAGCAATAAATGTTTCTCTTTAAAATAAATAATTGTAAAAATTTATAATCTGTAAGAAAATAAAATTGACCTATTTTTCAATTCTAGTTTTTGGAAATTAAAATATACAGTTTATCAATATCATTACTAATATTCTAAAGACGTTTTTCAGTCTTCCTTAGTTCTCTACAAAAATTTATATTTCTCTAATCATTTATAGATTTAAAGATATCATGAAAGAAAAATATTATAAAATATTTCATAAATAACGGTTTTTAAAATCTTTCTTTACAGGGGGAAATAATCATAACGAAGTCGAAATTCTCATCTACAACTCGTTTCATGCATGAATTTTGGCTGGGCTGTAAAAAGTGCGCTTTCGCAGAGATCAGTCTATTTATATAGCGAAGGGAAGGGATTGTTTGAAGAAAGTTAAAAGGGCTCTTGAACTTCATAAAACTTCTAGAGCCTCACCCGAGTACTGCGCATTGTCAGGCCAAGATATGTGATCTTTCACTTTGCTAATTACTATTATAAATTTATAGCATTTGTGTATATATATATATATA